>NC_134403.1:292919603-293007103 GCF_038048845.1 Mixophyes fleayi | reverse complement strand
AGATTCCAGCCTTTCTGAGAATGTTAATCAGAAGCTAATTTTAAGTTAGAAATTACTTTCCACACCTAGGTGGTTTATGTATAACTTGTGAATACAACAAAAGGCTGTGTTTTAACTATATGTGCAAACGTAGTTGTTGGTTTTTTTGGTTTTTTTTTACATATAAATTAGGAGTCACTAGTTTCACATGAGACTCTAACATTCAAAATAGTTAGCTTTAACACACTGTCTGAATGAAATATATTTTTGAATCAATCTTAGGTTTTATTTAGCATTATTCAAGACAAAATAGTGCCATAGTACAATACAATGAACTGCTGATTAAAGATACAGGATATTTTGTTAGATTTATAATTGGCAACGTTTATCTTAAAGCTGGCCCCATATTATACACTTTCCTTAAACAATTTAATTTTTGATCAGACTAGCTAAATATGGTTTTCCTTGAATACAATGGAAATTAGGTGGATGAATTAACCCAATAACCTCCTCTGTGCAGTCATTTTAGTGGAGGTGTCCCTATATCTCTTAGTTTATGATCCAGTTGAATTTAATACTCTACTGTCAGATTTATATATTTTGGCTTTCCATGTAAGGCCAAAGTGCTACACCCAGATTTGTTGTGCTGGATCGCAGCTTGTGTAGGCTTCATTAAAATGAAAAATTGCACACAAACATGTTGTCCTTTATGTCCGTGGTGGACAATATTATTATTTAGGAGTCATTAAGACAGACTACATGATTGCTAAGCTCTATGGCTACACTGTACGCCTCCAAGCAGATTCATTCATTGTATGACAGTCTGCTGGAAGACTGTCATAAAATGTATGTCCAGCAATGATGTTGGTACAGGAAAAATGTAAAGGCTTGTGTTTTCTCTCAAATCCAGAAATACATAAAAAAAAAAAAATATAAGAAGATTTATCTGTGTGGCTTCATTCTCTTTTTTGATTATTCAATCTGAAATTGCCTTGTGAATAATAAAAAATCCAATTAGTGTAGTACAATAGTGCAAATAATACATTAAACACACCACAGTATATGCAAAGTGAAAATGAAGAAAGTCCAGATTGTAAGGAGTTTCTTTCCCTTCATCCTGTATAATTGAAGATATCACACGCATCACACCCTCTAGTGGTGTTACTTTCACTAGACACAACTCAAGCTGACCTTTACTAAAGGAACTTGTGTAGATGTAATGTTCTCCTGGAAAGGATGGTTTAAACTGCAATGGGGAAATGACTTGAGAGATAAAGACCTATGAAATGAAAAGGGAGCAAATCCTGCATAATATTGTTTTACAATTGTAAGTGAATTTGCCCTTTCTCCTGCCTGCCATTATCTGTATGCAATGGGGGTTATCATATTAACCAATAATTTAATATTATCTTAGATATCAACCTCATCCACCTTGGAAAAAGACCTATGGTAGAAACGCGTTGGAGGATGAGGAGAAAATCTTTTTGCTAATCACCTACTGGAATAAGAATATTGAGCCAAATTAAGCAGCCAGTGTTTCCTGTACCCTGGGAACTTTTCAGAACTTGTTAACGCTGTTTACTTGCCCTGTTGCATCTGCTGGGAGCATTTTACACTTCTGTTTTATATTTGGAATAATTCATATGTTTTTAATGTGAGTGGGCATTTGAATTGTGTATAAATTAAAATTGCAGCATTTTTAAAAGATGATCTGATAGATTTGATCCCTTCTTATTTTATACAGCTTTAAACCGTACAATGAAGAATTGAATTGAGAGAGAAACCATCCTTTCCAGGAGACCATTACATCTACAGAAGTTCCTTTTATAAAGGCCAGCTTGGGTTTTGTGTCTGAGTGCAATACATTGAGGGGCGACCTGTGTGATATCTTGAATTATACAACTTAAAAGTAAACATGAAATAACTATCTGGACTTTATTCACTTTCACTTTGCATATACTGGGTGTATTGTATTACTATTCTTGTATTATTTGCACTATTTAACTATACGGTTTTAGATTTGATTTTTTTTTTCATGATCATTTCGGACTGAATAATCAAAGAAAAGCCGCAGAAGCATCAAAATAATATAAGTAAATTTATTTCTGAATTTTAGAGAAACCATAAGCGCTTAGATATTAGGGTCGTCTTTTCTGTCCAATTTATGTATTTAGTGGGGTTTATTAGGGTTACATTAAAGCTGCATGTGCAGTGCTGGGGAATTCTAAACACATAACTTTCAGTAATGGCGTTTGCTGTAGCCGTAGCTCTACAGTCATGGCCAAAAGTTTTGAGAATTACACATTATTATTTGCAAACTCTGCTGCCTCAGTTTTCATGATGGCAATTTGCATATACTTCAGAATGTCATGTAGAGTGATCAGATGAATTGCAATTAATTTCAAAGTCCCTCTTTGCCATGACAATGAACTTTATCCCAAAAACATTTCAACTGCATTTCGGCCCTGCTACACAAGGACCAGCTGACATCAGGTCACCGATTCCTTGGTTAACACAGGTGAGAGTGTTGAGGACAAGGCTGGAGATCACATTGTCATGCTGACTGAGTTAGAATAACAGACTGAAAGCTTTAAAAGGAGAGTAGTGCTTGAAATCATTGTTGTTCCTCTGTTAACAATGCTTATCTGCAAGAAAACGTGCAGTCATCATTGCTTTGCACAAAAAGGGCTTCATAGGCAAAGCTATTGCTGCTAGTAAGAGTGCACCTAAATCAACCATTTGTTGGATCATCAAGAACTTCAAGGAGGAAGGTTCAACAGTTGTGAAGAAGGCTTCAGGGCACCCGAGAACATCCAGCAAGAGCCAGGACCGCCTCCTAAAGTTGATTTGGCTTTCAGCTGCAGAATCGGGGCACCACCAGTCCAGAGTTTGCTCAGGAATGGCAGCAGCCAGGGTGAGTGCATCTGCTTGCACAGCGAGGCAAAGACTTTTGGAGGATGGCCTGGTGTCAAGAAGGCCAGCAAAGAAGCCACTTCTCTCCAGGAAAAACATCAGGGACAGACTGATATTCAGCAAAAGGTACAGGGATTGAACTGCTGAGGTCTGGGGTAAAGTCATTTTCTCTAATGA
Source organism: Mixophyes fleayi (assembly GCF_038048845.1). Classification (NCBI taxonomy): domain Eukaryota; kingdom Metazoa; phylum Chordata; class Amphibia; order Anura; family Limnodynastidae; genus Mixophyes; species Mixophyes fleayi. The sequence continues at coordinate 293,004,034 of NC_134403.1, read as the reverse complement.
ATGCCCTTTCAGATTGTTTGAGGCATCTGGAAAAACGCTTGGCCGGAGAAGGAAAGGCAAGCGCTACCATTTGTCCTGTGTCATGCCAACAGTAAAGCATCCTGAGACCATTCATGTGTGGGGTTGCTTCTCAGCCAATGGAGTGGGCTCACTCACAATTTTGCCTAAGATCAGAGCCATGAATAAAGAATGGTACCAAAACATCCTCCAAGAGCAATTTCTCCCAACCATTCAAGAACAGTTTGGTGACGAACAATGCATTTTCCAGCATGATGGAGCTCCTTGTCATAAGGCAAAAGTTAAAGCTAAGTGGCTCAGGGATCAAAACATGGAAATTTTGGATCCATGGCCAGGAAACTCCCCAGACCTTGATGATTGACACAAATTCTCAATGGTATTAAGAGGCATTAAGGCAAGTACAAATAAAAAAGTATATATACATTATTATGGCTAGGGAGATTACTAATTTACTTTGAGCGTCTGTCGTTTAAAATAGTGTCTTTAGAGCTCCTGTCCATGGTCCTTTCCCTATAGGAAACTTTAGGTACTTACAATGTCAGGGTGCTTTTGGGAATCACTTTGTTTTAATATGTAATAATTACTAAGTGGCAAAGAAGCCACTTCTCTCCAGGAAAAACATTATATTTTAGGAGAACACTGCCTACAACTTTTATACTAAACTTATTTGGATGAATTAAAAGAAAAGCTTGTGGTCTGGCTTTCAATAATGTTAGACTTCTCTGTTTGAAGGGGCAAGGATAGCTGTAATAATGTGGGTCTGGCATATGTACAGCTTTTTGATTAAATGTCTTAATGGCGTGGTCTACATTAATTTTTATCAATAAGGAAGTTATGTTCTCAATAAAAAGTTTTACTGTAAATGTTCAGTAATGATGGACCTAGTTCATAGTTATATTTGAAGGCATTGGGTCTAGTTATGAAGTATACTAATATATAGGTAAACAAATACACTATAAGTGCTTTTGGTGTCTGTTATAATATTAGATTTAAAGTACTGTTTTGGTGTAATAGGTAATGTGTTAAAATATCTACAAATGTATTAACCACCTATTGTAAAATAGAAAGATTTTAAAAAGCCAGCATAACCAACATACATATAATACCTAGTGCACCATAGATGTCTGCAAATACAGTTTGTAATGTAGACTGCTTAGAAAAGCGGGCTCTCACATGTTCTTAATACAAGTTTACTTATTACCCAGACTCCGCTTTGTATATGTATATATCATTTTATTTATTTTTTCACATACACACACACCAATCACCTACAACATTAAAACCACCTGCCTAACCTTGTGTAGGTCCCCTTCTTGCTGCCAAAACAGCGCTGATCCATTGAGTCATGAACTCCACAAGACCTGTAAAGGGGTCCTGTGGTATCTGGCACCAAGACAATTGCAGCAGATCCTTTAACGCCTGTAGGTGGCAAGGTGGGGCCTCTATGGTTTAGACTTGTTTTTCCTGCACATGCCACAGGTGCTCGATCAATTGAGGTCTGGGGAATTTGGAGGCAAGGTTAACACCTTGAACTCTTTGTCATGTTCCTCAAACCATTTCTGAACAATTTTTGCAGTGAGGCAAGGTGCATTATGCCAAAAGAGACCACTGCCACCAGGAAATACTGTTGCTATGAAGGGGTGTATGTGTTCTGCAACAATGTTTAGGTAGGTGGTATGTGTCAACGTAACATCCATGTGAATGCCAGGACCCAAGGTTTCCCAGCATTGCCCAGAGAATCACATGTGTGTCTGCTGGCTTGTTGTCTTCCTGTCATGTATCGTGGTGGCATCTTTTACCCACGTAAACGGCACACACCCGGCTGTCCACATAATGGAAAAATGTGAGTCATCAAACCAAGCCACCTTCCATTGCGCCATGGTCCAGTTCTGGCATTCATATGGCCATTGGAGGTGCTTTTTGTGATGGACAGGAATTTGTTCTGATACCTTCTATTGCAGATAGCCTTAACTGTTTCAGCAATTTGTGCTACAGTAACTCGTCTGTGTGATTGTACCAGATGGGCTAGCTTTCACTCCCCACTCACATCAATGGCCCGATCACTGGTTGTCCTTCCTTGTACCACTTTTTGTAGGTACTAACCACTGTATATCAGGAGCACTCCACAAAACCTGCCGAGATCATCATCCTCATTTATATAGCGCCACTAATTCTGCAGTGCTGTACAGAGAACTCACATCAGTTCCTGACTGTTACAGTCTAAATTCCCTAACACACACCCACAGACTAGGGTCAATTTTGATAGCAGCCAATTAACCTACTAGTATGTTTTTGGATTGTGGGAGGAAACTGGAGCACCCAGAAGAAACCCATGCAAACAAGGGGAGAACATACAAACGCCACACAGATGAGGCCATGGCTGGGAATCAAAATCAGGACCCCAGCGCTGTGAGGCAGAAGTCCTAATCAGTAAGATGCTTTGAGCCAGTCGCCTAGCCATCACAACTTGGCCGTTGTCAAAGTAGATCGGATCCTTTAGTTTACCCGGTTTTTCCTGCTTCCGACACGTCAACTTCAAAAACTAACTTTTCTTGTTTAACTTTTGCTGTGTGATGGACAGGTGCCATTGTAACGCGATAATCCATTTTATTCACTTGTCAGTGGTTTTAATGTGGCTGGTCCATGTGAACTATATTAAGTATAGTGTACACACCTACCAGATAGGAGTCTTTGTATAGGCCTATTAGGATACACTGCTATCCAGGGACTCCGATATATGAAACCTCAATGGTGCATTTGCAATAAATTGTACTAAACCTTGGAAATAGAATGGTAAAAATATGGAGCAACAATTGTTTACTATAGTATTCTCTGAAAAAATTTAGAACATGTTAAAAAATTAATAATTTAAAAACAACTTTCTGACGATGCTGGTAGAAGTGGTCAGCGCCTAGTAATTTATGTGTAGGGTTCTTGGCAGACACTATAAGTCCAATTACTTTGAGGTACAGAAGGTAGCATTCATTACGGCAGTAAGGATAAAACACCCAGCAACTAGCACTTCTATGTATGTGGTTTGTTACTATGCACTGAGCTATAGTTTTACATATTTTTTTTTTAGCAATTACGTTTAACTCATCAAGTAGTGTTAAATAAAGAGTGACCTAATGGAATAACAAACTTTCATAAATAAATAATATGGATACCTCAATGTATTTTAAACAATTTGATGAATGAGCAGTTTTGGAACAGAATGCAGACTTCAAGACTCCGTTGCTCTTCATATTGATCATAAGATTTTGTTTTCTGAAAGTTTTCATTAAGATTTTCACAATCTTTAAGAATACTGGCTGTAGCACTAGCTTTCCAATGTTACTTTTTGAGGCAAAGGCTATTAACTATTTTCATTCATGTGCCAGGGTTTTAGGCTCTATTTGGTCCATGTGTTAGTACTTGCCTGGTTTACTGCGAGTAACTTAGCCTTGATTGGAATATATTTAATGATGCTCTTTTAATATGTGGTTTAGTGAACCTCATTATATTATCATCTACATCTTTAGCTCTTTATTACCAAAGACAAGTGAAGGGTTTTGATAGGAAAAATTTCAAGTTTGCTCTTCACCAAAACATTGATTCTATGTATACATAATATGAAATAAATACAATGTGTTTATGAAATAATTATTTTTATGAAGCACCAATATACTCCAGAGTTGTACATTGAGGGTATAAGGACTTGACAGTTACATACATAAACCTGAAAGGGAAGGTAAACATGGCTCTGCACAAATGACCTTACAATCTTAAAGGTTGGAAGAAAGCTTTAGCTTGTGTGTATATACATACACACTCTCCATAGCCTCTACAGCATTGTAGTACTGGGTAGGACATTCCTGTGCCTCCAAAACAGCCTGAATTATTTGTGGCATAAATTCAACAAGGTTCTGGAAACATTCCATAACTGCCAGTCCATATCAACATAATAGCATCACGCAGTTGATGCAGAATTATTTGCTGCACATTCATGCTGATCTCCCATTCCACTGCATTGGATTGAAATCTGGGAAGTATGGAGGTCATTATATACACCAACCAATCTTATGGTCATGTTTATGGAACCAGCTTAAGATGACATGCAGTATGGCATGGCACATTATCCTACTAGAAGTAGCCATTAGAAAATGGGTAAGTGGACCATAACATACACATTGTCATCAACAATACGTGGTAGAAAGTGGTATTTAAACAATGCACAGTTGTTATTAATGGGCCTAACGTTCCAAGAAAATAATCCCCACCACTAGCCTACGCTAGTGACCCCTGACCCAAGGCAGCATGGATTACAGCAAATTCTGACCCTATCATCTGCATGTTGCAGCAGAGATAAAGATGTCACACTAGACAATGTTTTCCCAATCTTCAACTGTTCAATTTCAGTAAGCCTATACCCACTGTACCCTGATTCCTGTTCTTAGTCGACAGGACTGGAACCCGTTTTTATGCTTTTCTTCTTACCCCTGTTGTAACGCATGATTATTTAGGTTATTGTTCCCTTCGTGTGAGTCTGGCCACTTGCTTTCAACTCTCATTAACAAGGCATTTCCACTTAACAGAGCTGCTCTTCACTAAACTTTTTTTTCTCTTATTTTGCGCACTATTCTCTGTAAACTCTGTAAAGACTGTTGCATGTGAAAATCCCAGATCAGCAGTTTGCAATATTCGAACAGCCTTCTCTGGCACCATAAATCATTTACTCATCTGTGTGAGCCTATTTACATCTTCCTCCTGGTCCAGTGTAGACCCACTGCAGGTGAGCTGCAAATAACATTGCTGCATTGTGATCCAGCAGCCAGGGGCAGATGTGACTGCAAAATAAGTCAATTGTGGCAAAGCCCAAATTGTCAGACTTCCCTCCATCTGAGAAATGCAGCTCTTATGCTAAGGCTCAGGTTCATTTTATGTATTAACACTAATACCTTTACTGTATTTTATTTACAAGATTAATTTTTGGCTCTTTAAAACCACTTCACATTATCTTTGCTCTGTATGGGATTGTTTTAGAAAATAGTGAATATTAGGATAGCCAAGAAATCCTAAGCATACATACCTTTACCTAAACTAAAGTGTGTTATGAGTTCATTACGACGAGAGGAATTGGGCAAATACATTATGTATATGACAGAGTTGTGTTTGTGTTATTGTTGGGAAACTGCACGCCACAAGAGCAAAATTTAGGGGCCGTTTCCCCCATGTCAACCAACAAACCACTATTGGAGATTTCTGTGCCTTACCAACCTAAATATTACATCTGAAACAAGTTTAACTTATGAACTCCATGTTATATAGGTGTGTTTAATACATTAACATTCCTGCAGTGTAATAGCTTTACAAAACTAATTTGTGCTATTGGTGAGAGGGCTGCTTCTTTCTGTTTGTAACTTGCCCCATTCCCACCATGTTATTAGCCAAGATAACTCTAGCCTTGCCCTCAATAACAATCAGTAGTAGACAGACTACTTTCTGACAAGATCAGTATACACCTTCAAATATATAGTGCTCCCAAGAGACTTAATGAATGGATTGGCTACAAGTTGTTTTGTCCCCCACCTTCTTCGGATTTGAATCAAACAGGGACAGCAAGTGAAGAGAAACCAAGGTATTGCACACACAAAAAAAAAAAAAAATACATAAAAGAGCAGATAATGGTTATGTCCAGACTGGATTCTCCAAGCAAAGTCTGGATGTATAGGATTTTAATATTCACATGAAGTAACATTTCTTTCTTCATAAAAGACTAAAAAAGGTTTTACATGTATACTCATCCCTTTCAATACTTACAGGTGCCAGTCAGTGATTAAACACCAAATAACAAGGGGAATGAGAGAATATAAGCAAAACTTCTTTTGTATTTAAACTCACTACCATTAACTTCCCCTGGCATATACAATCTATGTATTAATTTGGCAGGATAACTTTGCACAAAAATTATAGTTTCAGTGTAGAATGATTCTAAGTGGGTTACAGCTTTTTAAATTAAATTTTGGCAGAAATATGATTACTGAGCCCTTTTTGAGTAGTGCTATACACATTAAACTAGTAATATGTTTAAAGAAGAATTGCTAAAGATTCCTGCTAACTGTTGAACTTCCATCTTCAATAATGGTTGGCTCAATAGCCACAATTTTTATCTTTTAATATGATAATTTTGTATGTATATCAGAACAAGACATTTAGGAAGCTACGGCCTACATACCAGCATATTACTTTACACAGAACACTCAGTTTTTTGTTTTTTTTAAAGGGTTTATTACGTAAATAATGCAGAATATTTTAGTTCTCCTTTTCCTGCACAGTCTTTGTACCACGCAGTCGCCCAGTACGACGCGCAGCAATGAGACCAACTTTGCGACCAGCTGGAGCATCTCTCCTGATAGTTGAAGGTTTACCAATGTGTTGATGGTTACCACCACCAAAGGGATGTTCTACAGGCTGTAAAGAGGGAGGGAAAAAATTAAAAGCTTGTCTTTAATGCAAATATCACCAATCAATACTGTATATGTATGGTTTACAGAGTATGAGTATAATATTGCCACTTTATTTCAACCTATTTGCTCAAGCTCACTCACCAGGGAATACCATATAAAGAGCACAAATGTGAAAAGCCAGCTATGCTAATAAACATCACACTTGTCAATCCTGTGAGCTTTGCATCACATTTAGAAATTCATTATGGAGTGAACATATGTCCATATTATATGCTCAACTAAATACCAATAAAATGGTCCATCTTTATCATATTGCTTTATTCACTCAATACTTTGTGGTAAAAAATAACACCAACATTGTTTGCCTATATACTTCCCACAGGAAAGGAAATAATGTTGTCCGTGATTAGGTCGCATACCAGCAACGCACATCCCTTCACATTCCAGGCTCCCCTCCCTCCCACTGCACAATATGGGAGCGAATGGAAGCAACACTCATGGTCCACAAGCACAATACACTATCTATTCTTCTTACAGAGTCGCGAAGTACATGGATGGAAGGAGACAGTAACCATATATTTAGTAAGGGGCTCTGCAGTGGTTTTTCAAATAAAGAAAACGCTACATCCAAACCAAATAAAAATTGAAAACTTACGTTCATGGCAACACCACGGACACGTGGCCAGCAGTTTCTTTTAGCCTTATACTTGTGGTAAGCACGACCTGCCTTCAAGATGGGTTTGTCAATACGTCCACCACCAGCAACAACTCCTGTATTTCAACAAAATGTGTCAGGTTTTTTTATAATAATTTTAAAAAAAAACCGCCAAGCTTTGTTATTTTAAGCTTATTAGTGCATTTTTGGGAACAAGCAATACTCACCAACAACTGCTCTATTGGCAGAAGAGATCACCTTCTTGGAACCAGAAGGCAGCTTCACTCTGGTTTTCTTTGTCTCAGGATTATGGGAGATGACTGTGGCATAGTTGCCAGATGCACGAGCCAGTTTGCCACGATCACCTGGCTTCTCCTCTACACAACACACAATGGTTCCTTCAGGCATGGTGCCAACAGGGAGGACATTGCCAATGTTAAGCTGAGCTAAAAAATAAAAGTATTGTAAAATTAGTTCTTTGCTAGTAACATTGCAATAATCCCCCCATCCCCCCACCATACATTATATTGGTGCAAGCCCACAGTCTTGAAGTGCTGCATTAGAAGAAAAATGCGACTTGTGCTTTTAAAATGTTAAATGTGCAAAAGTAGACACTAAGGGGCATATTCAATTGTTTGAATATCCCGCCGCGTTAAAACTATTACCGTTATTACAGTAATAGTAAGCTGGATTTCAGCTTGTGGCTCAGAGAGAGCTGCGAGCTGAAATCCAGTGAGAAAACTACCGTAATAATGGTTTTTACGCGCACTATTACCGTAATAACGGTAATAGTGCGCGGAGCGGAAGATTTTTGGCGTTTCCGCCGGCAATTGAATATGCCCCTAAGGGGCAGATTTAATTCAGCTCCATGTGCCTACAGAACACACTCCACAGAGATGTGCCACCACTGGTTCTGTCTCGCACCCCATAGAGTTGCAGAGGAAAATCTGGGATGTTGGGTGCTGAATTTAAATGGCCTTTAAGAATCTGTTCTGCAAATATAACCCTCATTCTGTAGCACATCAAGCAGCTCCTGCCAGCTTGGGCAGGCCACCTGTGCAGGTCCTCGGGTCAACTCAAAATAATAATCATTTATATAGCGCCACTAATTCCACAGTGCTGTACAGAGAACTCATTCACATCAATCCCTGCCCCATTAGAGCTTACAGTCTAAATTGACAGACAGACTAGGGTCAATTTTGATAGCAGCCAATTAACTGGTACGTTTTATGGAGTGTGGGAGGAAACCGGAGCACCAGGAGGAAACGCACGCAAACACGGGGAGAGCATACGAACCCCACACAGATAAGGCCATGGTCGGGAATTGAACTCATGACCCCAGCGCTGTGAGGCAGAAGTGCTAACCACTTAGCCACCGTGCTGCCCAAAAGCATGAAACTGGTCATTAAACCACAACTATGTTCAAACCTGATTATATTAAAGCAACGCAGCAAAAGAGGCCAGGAGACCTTTTTTTTTTTTTTTTTTTTTTTTTTTTTTAACAGAGTAAAAGCCCACTGGTCAGATAAAGTTAACTTCTAAATTGGCATAAGGTCACGTATGTTTAAGTTCCTAGGTCAGCATCAGAATTGTTTTATACTCAAAATGCCTGAATCTCTCTGTTTGGAATGCATGCTAATAATCACTCTTTATGCTGTGAACAAGTTAAAATGCCTTATTACATTGATAAATGAAAGTAATCAAATATCAATCATAAGCCCCCCAATAACAGTCAAATTTAATCTCTTCATAACCAAGTCTATACAGGGGGTTTCACTTCCACATACCTTCAAACTTTTGTCTGTCCTAAGTCAGTGTCATGTGCAATCTGTGGCACACACATGCAAGAGGTAATGCTAAATGGGGCCACAGCCAGTCAAATTGAGCATGCCACGCTCCCCCCCCCCCCCCCCCTAAGCTCTTCCCCTAAAAAAAAAAAACCTTCAATGCTGCTCTCCATTTAAGCAACACACCTCCTAATGGTTCTGGAATAGGTTCAAAAGTCTTGATTCGGGGGTGGCTGTCCTTCAAAATCAGGACAGTTGGACGATATGCTTTCATAGACTTCCTACATAAACATTAAAGCACTCCTGTGACACACACAGTTGAAACAGAATTTGTTTGCAGAGCCAAAGCACTAGTGTGCAACCCATCAATTCACTACAAAATAGTGATGAAATATGTTCCAGTAATTGATGGGCTGTGTTCTTGACCAATGGCTTAATCAACAAAAAGCTGCTTTATTGCGTGTGTACTGTTCACTGTAAGACAATCTGCAGTGAAATATTTCAAAATATTGTCAAAAAGCAAAACCTTTAAAAGACATTGTTTAAAAACACTATTTTACTTTTGACTATGGAAAAAAACAAACGTAAATCACTAAAACATATTTACAAGGATAACATTCAGAATTCAGTACAATATGTAGAACCTTGTACAGCACATGAAATTCCATTTAACTATAAGGTCAGAGTACTAATAACCACATGATTTTTACATGTGTTCAAGTCATGTTCACCATGTGTACATACCAGAAAGTTGCATGAGCACCTGATGAGCTGAAATGTAGTCCCAATTAATAGCCATCACAAAAACTTGATGGATTCATTTTCATTTAGTTATTTGGGAAATAAAATATCCAAGTTCAAGCCTACAAAAGGTGTCTTAAGCACACAAAACTTCAGTAGCAGCACATATTTTTTGAAGAAAAATATGCAGATACCCAAAACAACATTGGCTTTTCTGTAAGCATTTAGTTGGCTGTCAAGTCCAAATCTGTTACCTTTCTTGCCACAATAAACAAATTGACCGGTGTGGATACCCTCAGCTGCAATGAACAGTTCAGTCCTCTTCTTGAACCTATAAGGATCACGGAAAGCAACCTTGGCAAGAGGAGCACCACGGCCGGGATCATGGATAATGTCCTGGAGGAGAGAAGTTTTATGTTCATAACAAAAGTAGCAGTATTTTAATATACAGATTTTTGTCTTCATGTAAAATTGCATGCAAGCTGTATAACACCACAATGCCTACATACAAGCAATTTAACCTAAGCAAATCAAGTTTTGTTGCAAATACCAATCATTGTAAATTGTCGTCATTATTTACAATAGAATAAACACCATCAGGACATGTTAGGAGCATAATTGTGTGAATCCAAAAGCATGTCTTAAGCTGTGAACCATTCTTTGCCAAGCAAAAGACTATATGGAGTTCTAGTGAAGTATGAAAACCAAGACAATGTCCAATAAGCATCTGGCATGTAGATCCATTATAAAACTATCAAGAATAAACAACATTGCCATAATGGTGGTACGCACAGGTATTCCTTCTAAATAAACATCTGACCTTATTCATAACAGATTGATTTTTTTAACAAATTAGCTAAGTAAAATAAGTGTATTTCAACCCACAACAACTAAATATTAGCCATTAGTTTTAAGCAAACAATTTGCATTTGGTGGTTATAGGTTACAGCATATTGTTTACTCCATTCTGTTTATTAACCTTGCATTTATATATTAAAAAAAAGTAGATAGAACTACATCCATATACTGGAATTTATCACTCAATGACAAAATGAACAAGGATCATTGGCCATACATTTTATTTAGAAAATTACTGCTCAGATCACCTTGAAAACAATGAAAATTGAGGATAACATCAGAACTTAAGACAAGACATTTTGCATCTATGACAAAAGAAATTACTCACTTTTACAATACCCTTGATATAGCCATGCCTTTCAGCAAAGTCGATAGCCCTGAGCTTAGCGGCTCCTTTTCTGTGCTTCACATGGGCTCTGAAAACAGAACCGGCACCCTTTCTCTGTCCCCTAATCACACGTCCCATTGTGTACTAGAAGAAAACAGAACAGTCTTAAATTGTGCATAGTTACCGCTACATTGAAAATACATACAAAATGTGAACACTGCTTAAACAGTAGGAAAAAAAAGCACAACTATATACATAGACCCAAACAATGTTTAAACTTCAAGAACAAGCTGTGTAACTGCAGTAGATATATAGCAGTTATCAATACAAGACATTACATAGAAATTGTTATAAAGCAAGTAAGTAGCCCAGGATAACCCATGGGAGGCACTCGGTCGCCTTCCTGTAGTAGGAGGCCTTGGTTTCTCCCTAGAATTTAACATATATAAAAAACAAAATGAGCATCATCCCAATAACTGCCCCGAAGACCCTTTATTACCGGTCAATCTGCGACCCTCCCGCACCCCCCGGCATGTAAGTCCAGGTACGGTGACAGGAGGAAACTAATATCTGCTATTTCCCCTCCAATTACACAAATACACCCCCCCTGCTAAATGGACCAGGCCCTGGTGATTATTCCCCCCGGAGAAGGACGGATACAGGGCCGGATGACCGATTTATACCGGGGATTGAAACCGGATTGAGTTAGCAGAGAGATGGCACAGACATCCTACCTAGGCCCGGGCTATCCGCGAAGAGGAAGTTCCCAGCCTCAGACAGCCGATTTCTTCCGGAGAAAGCGGTGACGTGGGGCAGCCTGGGAAATTGTCAGCCACCACAATACGTCAAAGAAAAGCAGCGCCATTTTTGATTTGGGAAAGAAAATGTATACGACATGTCGAGTGGTATATCAAACAGTGAAAGAGAAACATTAGATATGAAATTAATTTCTGATGGCAAATAACATTATGGATCTAGATGTTTCTGACACTGTAAATGTGAGATCCATAATGGTTCGAAATTACAACAGCACTATCAACTATCATTGGATTGAAAGAAGAATCGGTATGTTCACAATTTGCGCCTGGTTTGTCAAAGACAGCGTCAAGTAGGTTTAAAAAAGTGAGCCTTTTGAAAACCTATTTTATTTAACTACATTAAATAAAAAGCTCAACATGTTTTGGCTCAGCCCACTTGCTATAAAACATAGTTTGGCATTTGTGTCAAATGCCAGTGTTTGCTCAACATGTATGCAAACATTTTTCTTATGTATGTTTTATACATTGAAACAAAAGTTATTCTTTCCAAAGGACTTTTGTCTGACTCAAGTGTAACAATACATTCTGGAGAAGCAATCTATGAAAACTATTTTTTATCGGTTATTACTACAGTGCAGCAAAAAAATAAAAAATACCCACCTACTGTTGTTCCATCTACCTTGAGTGGAGGACATTGGAAAGGGAGACTTTCCAATGCAATAAAGCACATAGTGAAGATAAGTAGGTGCAACCAAAACCTGCTTTCCAGTTATCAATAAACAATGCTCACAAATATACTAGTAGGTTAATTGGCTGCTATCAAATTGACCCTAGTCTCTCTATGTCTGTCTGTGAGTGTATATGTTAGGAATTTAAGCTCCAGTGGGGCAGGGACTGATGTGAGTGTGTTCTCACAGCGCTGCAAAATTAGTGGCGCTATATAAATAGCTGATGATGAATGCAGAGAGTATCTTAGTGATCAAAGTACAATAAAAAAAACTTATTTGTATCAGTGCAATACATTTTGTGCAGCACACTATGAAGACCACACTAGTTTTCTCTAATTTTGTGGCTTGTGTGTGACAGTCACACAAAAATATTTTTAAGTAGTCAAGTCAGATTTAGTCAGATGGGACTGGTGGAAACTGTTAGAACATAACAAGTTGTTATGATCTTTACACTTGATCATAAAATGTAATTTGGCCCAATCATAGGCAGGAACTCACACAGAGATTTCAGCAGTGTATTACACAGGTTGATCAAAGGCAGGAATTAATACCAGAGTACTTAACAGCAACTGATAATGTGGCAGAGTTTATTGTGGCAGATTGTGAATCATTCACTACCTCTCACAAAATGCCCTGCACCTATATTTTGTACTGTTAGTTCCATTGATGTTATTCTCCACTTGCACCTGACCCTCGTAGTCTTCTGGTGAGTTTTCATCTATTGACCTCATACCAGCTCTCAAATACAGGAACAGTACAGCAATGTTTAAAGCATAAACTGTGCTCCACTAGCACAGGTTAGAAGATCAATAACAAACTGCCTTACAATAGTTACTATGTGTGTGGCCAGAACTTGTCCTAAATTGTCTTGGTCTCTCCTCTGGGAGACATATCACACTGTGAGATTGCAAAGCAGAAGGATTGAATTTTTATAGTTCATGGGTGGCAGGTCAGATAGAGGGGTGCATGACTAAACTTGGAAACCTATTTAATTATTCCTACAATTTTCAACCTGCCCTGTAGTTATTAACTGTGTATAGTAAATGTGCAAAAGGGAAAATGGACTGCAGGGTTGGCATTAAGCTAAACTGAGGAAATTTTTATTCTTTTAATTGTCAGTACTATTTTTAGTCTGGAATTCAACCAGGTATTCAAGCAGGAGAGCAGTATTTGGTAAAGATTGCTAATCAAGAATAAGAATGATCACACCTGATATTGAAGAGTTCCCAATGTTGATTGGTTAGTGATCACACTACGGTATCTGCACTGGAAGACTGCAAACAATGTGGTTGAAAATGTGAAAAGCAGGGTTTCTGTAATGTGGTAATTATGAGCCAAACAACTAAGTGCTTGAGGAGACATATGAGGAGTCAACTAGGTCACATACTGGTAAGAGTAAGATATAAAAAATAGATGCACATGACTTTTTTAAATAACATTTATATTGTTAATTATAATCAATCTATAAATAGCAGTGTATATGTTCAGATTAATATTGCAGCTTCAAAGTAGAACACATTAATATTTATATTAATGCACACTTTGTTCCATATTTTCATTATGTGCATACTGCATTCCAATATGACAAACAGTAGAGGATGGGCTTGGGAAGCAAATTGCTTTAATTCATTTGTTATATACATGCTGAAGGTGATAGGGGTTAGTGCTGTGGAAGGTGATGGGACATAAAATAACAAGCCTAGGGAGGCAGAAAATGTTAATCCTGAATTAATGGGGTGCAGTGTTGCTAAGGAACCAACCAAAAATACTTATTTGGGATCCTTCATCTGCTTATTACCAGGACATCCAGTACAACATATATGAGAATATTACAATATTTAATGCACTGCAAACAGTATGGCCCAGAGACACACTGGTTACAGCAGTGTGTTTTTCTTTGTGCATCTGATTGTAAATACACAGTTCAATCTTAAATGCCATTAGATGGCAATATTAGTTCAGAGGAGACATGATCCATGATAGATTACGGGCTTCTCCACTTCCACATTAGTTACAAGTGATCTATCATACGTGAGGTGCAGGAAAGACCTAAATCTGGCACCCATCTGACCCCTGTGGTAAAATAGTTGAAAAAGGAATACAAAATTATGTAACATTGACACATTTTGCATGATTACAATGGCTTATAAAAGTGAATTAACATCATATTTAATGAAAGTGGCCCCTAATGCACAAAAAGGCACTATAATTACCCCACTACTCCCACTTTAAAAAAGTGCTTTGCAGCCATCTGTAGTAGCAGTATATTATTAGTGGAGAAATATTCTAAAAGCCAAAATGTGTATGTTTTTTTTCCTGGGCCTTTATTAGACCTTGAAAATGTATGTATTACCATATTAAATGACCAATTACATTTTGGATTAAATATGTGCAATTATTAACAATATTTTATAACTTGGTTTTGCCCAAATTTGTCCTATATAATGTTGATAAACTAAAAGATCTGGGGCCTGATTCATTAAGGATCTTAACTTAAGAAACGTCTTATTTCAGTCTCCTGGACAAAACCATGTTACAATGCAAGGGGTGCAAATTAGTATTCTGTTTTGCACATAAGTTAAATACTTGATAGCTTATTTGTACACTGAAATTTAAAGTTGGAATTTGTGTGTTACATGAAAAAACAGTCAGTATTTAACTTATGTGCAAAACTTGTGGCTGTACTGCACTTCTGTGCTACTGGGTCATTCCAGTGCACAGTCGGGGTCGCGGCAGGTATGTCCCAGGCGACCTTCAGCCGTGTGCTGGAGGTTGTCCTGAGGGCGTTTCTGTACCGGCTTCGGCAGTTTATCCTTCTGCCACTCGATGAGGAGTCTCTTGTGTGGATCAAGCAGCAGTTTGCCACCATAGCTGGCTTTCCACACGTCATAGGGGCTTTAGATGGGACGCATGTGGCACTGGTGCCGTTGAGTGGAAATGCTTCGGTTTTGATGAACCGGAAGCATTTCCACTCAATAAATGTCCAGGCCATATGTGACCCGTCTCTCCAGATTCGGAACCTGGTTGCGAAATGGGATGGAATACCCATGACTCCTATGCATTTCGCAACTCATGGTTGTGGCCTAGATTGCAACAGAGGCAAGGGGGTGTCAGACCACACGGAGATGCATGGCTTCTTGGTAATTATTTGAAAATAATGGATCAGTCAACTAGAAATTGTTAGTAATAATGTAGGGCAAAGATAGATTTCCTAAATATAATATTGTACTTGAGATGTTACTGTTACACAATGTGTTATATAGTGCATGTGCCTTGTATTTATAGTTGTATTTATAGAGTAATTTAATCAATGTTTATAATATTTTGATATTTGATGGTAATGTAGGCCTATTACTGAAACAGACCTAATAGTAAAGGGTATGTGTCCTGTGAAAAGTGTACACCGGCAGGTGTGTAAGTATTAGTTTGGTGTACAGTGTAATTCTAAAATCTGGAATGACCTTTGGTTTGCACCCATTAATAGACATTGTTAGTTTGCATAGGATGGTAATTATACAGTATTATGACTTTGTAACCTTACTATTTAGCATAGAATAAAGTTAGGACTCATATTGTAGTATGTTTTAATTTTTTATGCAGGTATAGTTTTACTCTTAAATCGTATTAATCTTAGTTTCTTTTGTCTTTCCTCTCATCCTACATAGAAGATAATGCGTATCCCTCCTGCCCTTGGCTCCTCACTCCTATATTGAACCCACACACAGAGCGGGAGGAGGCCTATAACTCGGCTCATAGGCCCACCAGATCGGTCATTGAAAGAGCTTTTGGGGTGTTGAAGGCTCGCTTTAGATGCCTTGACCGGTCTGGTGGCGCCCTCATGTATGAGCCGAGTAAGGTGTGTAGGATCATCGCTTTGTGTGTGGTGTTCCATAATATTGCCATCAGGAGTGGGGCTCCAGGGGTCATGGACGTGGTTGCTGGGGTGGA
The DNA here is from genome assembly GCF_038048845.1 of Mixophyes fleayi. Classification (NCBI taxonomy): domain Eukaryota; kingdom Metazoa; phylum Chordata; class Amphibia; order Anura; family Limnodynastidae; genus Mixophyes; species Mixophyes fleayi. Next base: position 292,987,767 of record NC_134403.1, on the reverse strand, counting down.
CAAGGCGGAGGAGGAAGATCTTGTAGACCCCCCTCGTGAAGCAGTGCGTGGCTCCAACTTCAGGAACTATGTGGTGGAGACATATTTTTGAGGTATTTTTTTTTTTTTTTTTAAACTTTCTATAATTTTTAATAACAAAGGTCTGTGGTGAAATAATGTCCAAGCTTAGACAAAGTAAGATTTACTCATGTATGGTAATTCACAATTGGAAAATAAATAAACATGGCCTGGTGTGATAGTGAAATGTTTTACATGTGTGATAATCGAATAAAACAATGACAACCTGTAATTTCGCTCTCCAATGTGTTTTGGATGTATAGGTAAATGCCTCTAAGTTTAGCCTCAGTGTCTTTTGCTAAATGCACCTTAATTTGTTCAATTTCATATACAGGCTAATGTGGCTACATAATCGACCTTGGGTTGTAATGTTTTGTACAGTTTGCACAGTCCATAGTTTTCACACTTGCTACTTGTATTAGCTGTGTCACTAAAGGGCCTAATGGTCTAGTATGTCTATGTCCCCTAAAGTCTAAATGTCCCTGCAAAATAATTTGATAGAAAAAGTACCCTAACTCTGCTCATTTAGGCATGTGAGGTTTATAGGTTATTGATCAGCACTAATAGTGTGGAGAAGTGCACATTTCTCACACTTTGGGGTAAATGTATGAATCTCCGGATTCTTCATCTCCGACGTGTTCAGCCTCTTCAGCGCTTAAATTTAAAGTGGTGCTGCATAAATTTAAAGTGGCGCTGCATTGTAAAGGGAAACTTCCCTTTACAATGCAGCGCCGCTTTAAATTTAAGCGCTGAAGAGGCTGAACACGCCGGAGATGAAGAATCCGGAGATTCATACATTTACCCCTTTGTGTTTCTTATATCTACAGGCTGTTTCTAACACTTTGCCTGTAGTGCTGCCCTAAGTGCCATTGCACTTTCCTTCGGAGTTGGTGGATGTTGCCAGGGTGAAGGCTGTTGACAAATGTAAGTATGTATAGTGTTATCAGCACTAAAAAGTGACTGTCAATTGTGTGTGCCTCATACAATAATGACGTTAGTAAGGCTTGATTCTGTGGGTGTGGTAATTTAACGTATGCCAATGTGCTAGTTATATAACTTATGTATTAGGGATATTTTTTCATGTCTAATTGAAAACTATGACACAAAGATATAGCTCGAACACACAAGCCAATATTAGCCAATATTGTGTACCATTTGCAATACAGTGGGCAACTTCTTGATCATCAAGTAATCACCTAGGTACCAAAATGCAAGTTAGTTGTGAGCGAATATTGACTTAGTAAATGCTTGTTTCACATTCAACAGGGTGTATTGGTTTGCGTTTTTGAGTAGTGCAATTCGTGTCTCCCTACATGTTGAAGTATTTCTCCAGAGCTCCAAGCCTGCTAATGTCTCTCTTCAGTCTGGCCAGATTGTCATCTCTTCAGCCAACGAACTTTGCCACAGACCATTGACTTCTTTGCTATGTTTTTGTTAGCACGTTTGGATTCATATATGTAATAATATATCCTAGCCTGCAAATGTGTCAGCAATCTGTTGTCATGCAATTTTGTACGATTACTATAGTGCAGTGATTCCTCTTTGAATACACATAAATCCATATGTAGTGCTTTGGGAACTATTGTAGAACATGTGTACTTGTACAATATATTGAATCAATGTGTGGTTCTTTTGTCCTTTGCCACAGACACACCATAGTCTACAAACACACTCTCTGGAGTTAATGTACAGTTTTTGTAATTCTGGTTAGTTTGTAGGTTTGTATGTGTGTTTGGTTGCTTAGTAGTCAATTTCTAGTGCACTTTCAGCTTTTAGAGGCAACATGGTATGTGCATAGCAACATTGGCATTTAGAAATTTTTTAAGTATACAAATTAAACTTAAATGTTAGCGGAGTTACCTCAAACACTAAAAAGTTTTGGGCCTTGGTCAAACAGGGTAAAAATCTTCCTCTTGTGCTAGTGGCACTTTGTTTCAAAGTGGCCCTACACCCACATGGCAGACGCAAAACCCACACTAACAATCATGGGAAATGCGTTAGTGCCAGGAGCTAGTGGAGTCTTGCTACAAGGCCATATTAACATTATGTGTAACCCACCTTTGGGACAGCAGATAAACCAGTCTCCATCCTTTTCATGGTGTATTTACATTGTAAACTATTTGTGATATGTAATACATCACCTAGATTGCTCATTGGTCCAGGCAGCCAAAGTTCCGTTTCCGGCCCACACAGATACTCCAAATTAGCACTAGTTAAATTAGTCTGAATACACACATTGTTAGCCAGCAGACACTTGACATGTTTTGTGCACTTGACAATGTATGCTCCAAATAGTTTTTGACAATAGTTGAGATTGGATTGTGGTGTATAAATATGTCATTGTTTGTCAATACAATTTGCAGTTATATTGCCCTCTGAAAGTGGAAAGTATCGAAAAAAGCCACATTCCAGGTGGGTTTTGCTTCAAATCATATATGTCAGTGTGTTTGTAAATAGTCTTTATGGATACTTTGTTGCATAATAGCAACTATGCCTGTTTAAACATGCTAGCAAATGTAAAGAAATAATCCGTACTTTGAAAGTGTTATACATCACATTATTCTTATCTAACTTACATACTCACTCGTATTGCATGAGGCACACAAATACTTTTTTTTTTAATTGTACATTAAATCCAAATACTCATTTGCACCTCTTGCATTTGGACATGGCTTGGCCAAGGGAACTTCTTACCAAAAATTTAAAATGTAAGTGGCTTTAAGATTATGGGCCCATGTTCAAATTCCTTTTAGAACACCATCTTATCCAAGAGTGTCTGCCCTAGCACACATTAGTCCTTTGACTGTTTAATGTCTGGTTGATATTGTAGATAATGTATAAATGGTTATGTGAGGCTTCCTAGTTGATAGTTTTATAACTGCTGATTTTGCGAAATGGGTAACTGTCTCTGTAATATCAATCAATCTAAACATACCAAACTACCAATTTGATTATATTGCCCGTTATGTCAATTACCTTGCCCTTGCTTAAATTAAAGCAAGTACTGTAAGGGAGCTTAAACCTAACGATGTGGCCAGTATAAAAATGTATGAATCCCAGTGTTCAGAAGCAAACAAACTCAAAGGTCAGTTTGGGAAATAAAGCCATACAGGCTTCCATATTGTATATATTTGACATGGATTGGGGGGATCAGACCATAGAGATTTTTAAAAGCACTACTGGATAGTGCAATTTTGGAGACAAACGAGTCTACTTACTTGGATAACAGGGTGTGGCATAGGTAATAATTTCAAAACCGGCATGTTTTTTTTTTCCCTTCAAACATTATTAGCCAGACACACAGCAAACAGCTCACACAACACTACAACCTTATATTGTTTCTAACAATATGTGCCTAGTGCAATAAGGACAGGAATGAACATTGATCCAAGTGTTATGCTGAAGCCCTGCCGGTGTACCAGACACTGTGCATTAGTTCTATTCTAAAAGGCTAATGCCTTCGTATATATATTACAATTGGCCATAATCATAACGGAACATATTTGTAGCTAACATTAATTGCCTTGTTGCATCGTTACAATTATTTTTACTAGTCATTTCGTGCCATTTGCACCTGTGATTTGTGGCTCATTTGTCTCAGGTTACAGCTTAAAAATGCAATATCTCCTTTACTGGAGGATTTTGGCTACCTAGAAAGGGACACTGTAGTAGTTGTATGCTTGGTTTGCAACCATTTACTCACACAAACCAAGAAACACTGCTACTGTGGTCAAATATGTAAGTTTTTGGGAGCCATTAGCCAGTATTAGTTTCATGTTAACTGCATCCACATGACTATAGTTTAAATGTTATTGATTTCAAATCTGGATTTGTGATGTACATGTGTGCAAACATTTAGAGCTTTACTCTGCAGATCCAAGCCAGGTTTACATTAAAGATTAAACATTGTGTGGACTATAGAGACATTTAGTTCTGGCGTGGATGCTTTGTCAGCTATGACACAACTAAATAGTTAGTGTCACAAGCAAAGTAGTTGAAGTCCTTACCTGCTGGTATTTGCGCTGCTACGCAAGGAGGCGCGGAGTCTAACCACGCCCTAGGTCTTCACCAGGGAACCCCGCAAGGAGTTTTGGACTTAGCCACTGAGACGTGCCAGTCGCGGCCCTCCCAGGTAGCTACCAGCGAGGTTAGATGAACAAGCGTAGTCGTCAATCCAGGGTCAATACCGTGCGGGCAATGAGGTACCAAGGAGTCAAGCAGGAGAGGAGTCGGGAAGCCAGAGGTCAGAGCCGGGAGATCAATACTGGAACCAGGGAAAATCCGAAGAGATTGGTCAGGCAGGCAGGGGTCAGAATCCAGAGAAGCAATAGGAAATATCCAAGATATATATGTAGCAACGGAGCCAAGAGAGGGACTAGCAGACTAGATACTCTGGCACCCTAGTGGTGCCAGAGTCAGGCTTATATAGACACAAACTCCCAATCATTGGTGGGAGTGGAGGTCAGCGGTCAGCTGGTCTGACCACTGACAGGAAGTGGCCCTGAGCGTCTCCGTTGCAACGAACATCCAGTCAGCCGGGCGGAAGTGACGTCCCGTTGCTAGGCAACGGGACGAGTGCAGAGAAGGCATCCGTCCCGGCACCAGGTAGGAGTGCGGGACGGCGCCTGACAGTACCCCCCCCTCCTCCATCGGAGAGGTGCAGACCTCGAGGATTGTTTCTTGACAAACTTAGCCAGGAGATGAGGGGCGGGAAGATCCTCCTTAAATACCCTTCGGGTCCAAAGCCCTTCCAATGAACCAGGTACTAGGGGCGCCCACGGAAGTTACGGGTGTCGAAAATGTGACTGATCTCATATTCGTCACCAGTGGCAGTTAATAGAGGCTGGGGTGAAGAGATCTTGCAGGAGAATCTGTTGAGGACCAATGATTTTAGCAGGGAAACATGGAAGGAATTGTGGATTCTCAGAGAGGAGGGCAGGAGTAATTTGTAGGTTACTGGGTTAATGACTTGTGTAACCGGAAATGGCCCAATGAAACGAGGAGCAAGCTTTATTGAGGGTTCCCGGAGTCTAAGGTTCCGTATGGAGAGCCAGACTTTGTCGCCAATGTGGAGGATGGGAACGACTCTACGATGGCGATCAGCAGTTTGGTTATATCGTTGTGAAGCCTTTACTTGGTTCTCCCTTGTTGATGCCCAGATGAGAGCCATATCACGAACCAGAGAGTGGGCGGCAAGAACAGAAGTTGCAGGAGGACGAGAAAAATCAGGAAGGATGGGGTGGCCACCAGACACAATAAAGAAGGGAGAGGAACCAGTGGAAACGTGTACATGATTGTTATGAGTAAATTCTGCCCGGGGAGCAGGCTGCACCAGTCATCTTGGTTCCCGGTGGAGAAACAGCGGAGGAACATCTCAAGATCCTGATTTACGCGCTCCGTCTGGCCGTTGGTCTGGGGGTGGTACCCTGAGGAGAATTTTAAGTTAATTCCAAGGTCCTTACAGAACGATCTCCAGAAGCGAGATATGAACTGCACCCCACGATCCGATATATTCTCTTGGGGACAACCATGGAGCCGGAATATTTCCTTTATGAAGGCTTGGGCCAATTTAGGGGCAGAGGGCAGACCCTTCAGAGGGACAAAGTGGGCCATCTTAGAAAATCTATCGACGATCACCCAAATAGTATTGAATCCTTCACTGGGTGGGAGATCGGTACTAAAGTCCATGGATATGCTAGTCCAGGGGCGTTCAGGAGGCAGGAGTAACCCAGAGGGGTAACATCTAGGAATCTTGTTTTGGGCACAAATCTCACAAGACTTAATGAATTCCTTGAGATCTGTTTGGAGTGTAGGCCACCAGTAGCTCCGAGAAAGGAGAGGACAAGACTTCTTGAATCCGGCGTGGCCCGCAAACTTTGTACCCTAGTGGTGCCAGAGTCAGGTTTATATAGACACAAACCCCCAATCATTGGTGGGAGTGGAGGTCGGCGGTCAGCTGGTCTGACCGCCGACAGGAAGAGGCCCTGAGCGTTGCCTAGCAACGGAGACGCGATGTTCGGACGCATGCGACCGAACATCCAGTCTGCCGGGCGGAAGTGACGTCCCGTTGCTAGGCAACGGGACGAGTGCAGAGAAAGCGTCCGTCCTGGCACCAGGTAGGAGTGCGGGACGGCGCCTGACAGTTGGTCAAAATGGATAATTAAACATAGACATAAGGGCCCCAGAGTCATTGTGGAACTTAACTTGAGACACTTCTTCTTTCAGTCTCCTGTCCAAAACCATGTTACAATGCAAGGGCTTCTAATTAGTTTTTGGTTTGCAACATATTTAAAAATGTGACTGTTTAGTTCATGTACCACACAAATAATTGCTTGCTTATTTGTACACTGAATAATCACGTTGAAATTGGTCTGCTGCATGCAAAAACAGTCAGTATTTAAATAGAGAGCCTCAGCAAACACCATTTTGCTGCCCTTGCATTGTAACATGGTTTTGGACAGGAGACTCAAAGAAGAAGTGTCTCAAGTTTAGATTCTTCATGATTCTCGCGGACATTCTAGATATAAACCTCACATTTGACAAAGAAATGTCTTGTCAGACACGTAAAAAAAAATAAAAAAAATATGGACTGTAGATAATAATGTGCTTAGACTTGATAACAAGTATTGTTTTTAAAACAACCATAATAGATTATGCAATCTCACAATAACACCCACATAGTTTCATTACTATTACCAATTTTATTAAACAAAAAATTCACATATATTCCAACATATATGAAATAAATTTATACACAAAAACATAAGAAACACAGGTCATTTTTTTGGGGGTTTCTTATAAGGTATATTAGTTAACAGGCTCTGGCTCTGACTTCTGGTCACCCGTGATGTAGAGGAATCAGAGGAACCAGCCAGATGTGCAAGGGTAACAGATTGTGTCTGACGCTGTGAAGGTGCAGGGTCATGGCCAAGGGGGGGGGGGAAGGGGGCACGACAGGGGGAGGCAGGGGGCACGGGCAAACGCTAAACAATAAAGACTAGATCGGTTTGGGTCAAGGAGGGAGGAGTCATACACACCAGGGAGGGAGGAGTCAGACACACCAGGGAGGGAGGAGTCAGACACACACAACAGGGAGGGGGGAGTCAACGGACACACCAGGGAGGGGGGAGTCAACAGACACACCAGGGAGGGTGGAGGCAACAGACACAACAGGGAGCGGGGAGGCAAATGACACAGCAGGGAGGGTGGAGGCAACAGACAACTGGGTTTGGGGGCTGGTGAAAGAATAATCTGAACTGGGTGAAGGGAATGTGCCAGAGGTGCATTGGGAGTGGGCATGCAAGAGATCACCCAGGAGTGTTGCGATAGTTGACATGGTGTTATTTAGAGTATCCATTTTGCTGTTGAGTGTGCTCATGCAAGTGCAGAGTGTGTTATTGAGAGTGGTTAGTTGTTGATCCGTGTGTTGTACAGTGCTAGCTATTAGTGCCAGGTGAATATTCTGTGCTTCAGTGGCGTTTTGAAGTCTTTGGGATGCGAGTGAGAGTGTCCGCACCCTTACATGTTCAGCTGGATCCAGCTGAGGCTCCTCCACATCACTGGCAACTTTCTCCTGCATGTGTGCAGCAGGCTGCTGCTCAGATTCTGTAGAGAGATAAAAAGAAACACTAAGATATTATATTCAAACAGTAAGGTACAATATTATATTTGCAAACAAATTTTACTACGCGTGATGTAGCATTGGTCAAGTTTTAACTTACATTGAATGTGCTAGCAGGCCTTGACAGTCCACAAAAGCAGACATTGCCACTTATGTTTTCACATTTTGCTAAAAGCCCTACATATTGAGACATTTTGTCTTCAGTGTGTACATTTCATTTCCTACAATGTGATAGGCTAAGACATTGTGCAATTAAAGTTTTCCTTCAGACACATCCTGAGAGTTGACACATTTGCAAACATTAAAAAAGCAAACTCATCATGTACCTAGTGGAGAGGCCTCTCCTGTTCGGGGTGGGCTATAGCCAGTGTCTATGTCACCCACCCCAACAATCTCCACCATTGCTATTGCGGCCATTGCACGCTCCTCTAGTGGGTTCAATGTAATGTCCATGGGTGGACCACCCCCAGTCCCTTCTGCATGTCGGTGTTGGCAAGCTAGCTTGCCTTCAGTCGCCCTTTATAGTCTGCCCATCTGTGGAATAGACAAACATTATGGGGTCAAATAGCAGCTTACAATTCTAAATTAGAAAAAAAACTACGCTTGAAATTCACAGCAATTCTAACAAAACAAAAATTATAAATTTGTGGCCCTTTTCAAGCGTGGATAATGTGGTAAACTGATTATGTAAATGTGACCAAGGCCCATGCTGCTTTTTAATTTCAACTAAGGCCCTGATAGAGAAATGCTTTATAGACACAAGGTGGTTTAAGCTCACAGTTGCCTAACTACTACTATCTCACAATCTACATACATATCTATATCTATATATATTAATAAACTACTATACACAGTCATAAAACTTATCTAGGGCTTTCAGAAAAACATTTGCTTAGTACTGTTTCTGGAACACATGCAATCGGCGCACATATGGCGATATCGCATTAATAGCAGCAGTAATTTCCTGCCAGTGTCTGTGAAGCTCGTGTCCAGTTATCTGGTGGTCCTCGGCATGGAAATGACTTAACACTTCATCGACCAACACCTCCAGTTCATCGTTAGTAAAGTTGTGCTTACACCTGCTTGGCATACCTGGTGCCTGTTCGGCACTGGGGCCTGGCTCAGACATATTCCTACATAAGGAGTGTATTTATTGGCAATGCAAACAGTCAGGTGCAAATAAAGATTGTAAGGCCATCCACCCCCTTAAAAGGTAGCATTTAGCAAACTTCTACCTTTGTATCAAGCACATGTCCCTTATTCTAATAATTATTGTTGCTTCAATATGTAACCATCATTTACTTAGTCCACTGTATTTTTACCTGATTGGCCTACAATAACTACTTCAACATTCTGCTACTACTACCACTCTTCACTTTTAAAAGCATAACATTGGTTATCAGGTTATCAACACACAAAAGTCACTTATATCACATTCAGATTTTCGGAGTGCCAAACCCTAGATTGTGTTTAAAAATTTAATCTTATTGTACAAATCAGCCACCACCACCACACTTAATAGTGTGTACTACAAATGTAAATTGTTAGAGAATCTTCTAAATAAGTTGATACATTTGGAGCAATGTGTCAATCAATGCTATAATCCAATTATTAGTGAGTTTGTTATGGAGAAGGTAATTAGCATAGTGTAGCCTAAAATTGTATACTTTACCTGTAAAATGTGAGGCCAAGGCCACTTTTTGTAACAGTTTCATTACAGCAATGACACACATATTTCATCCTAAACAGCTGGCTACATTATTATAGACAAACATTTGGTATATATTACAATATGTTAAAAAAAAAATTTACTTACTGTGTGTTGGTTTGGTAATAGGCAAAGCAAAAAAAACTCGCAAATCTTCAATTTGGACTGCCCTGCCAAAAAGCAAATGAACAGGAAGGAAAGCAAAGTGCAGGTGGGTTTAAATGGAGGTTTGTATTAATAAACCAGGTGTACACTCTTCTTCCTAATTGCAGAGCGCAGAGTACTCGTCTCATCGGTGACGGCCGTCATGTTCTTGGTGGGAGAGGCAACCACAACACACAGGTGTCTTAAAGATCCGCGTGTGACGTGAGAACGCCCATACGTGCTCTGAGAACCAATCACAGCGCAGAATACTGCAGAGGAGTTTTTTCAGTTGCAAAATGAGGGCAAGCATTTTTAGCCGCTGTGAACAGAGTGCCCTCAGGGCGCTATTTCTCCAATGAAATTAAGCTGCGGGCCTACTAAAGGGTCCGCAGGTGCATCCGGCTGCGTTTTAACAAAAGGCAGCTCCACCGGCGTCAGCCCCAGCTCCTGGAGGAACTCCGCCAGGAGATAAGAAGTGAGTTCTCTAATAATCTCCAAAAACCCGTGTACACACATATATATTTGCTCTATGTTTGAATATATGTTTACCCTAAACACCTAACATGGCCTACATAACAATGTGCAAGCACACTATAAAGTTAATTTCACTTCCAGTGCACCCAAAATGGTTTGCCTCCTGTCTCCTACATTTGTCTGGTGACAATGTACTGTCCTAAATGGTTTCGTTAGAAACCTCAGAACATTAAGGGTGATTTTTCGAATCAGGCTTTCAAATTCTTGACCCGAATGCTGTAACTTGCTGGTCTAACCTTAAAAACAGTTTGGAGTGGCAGATGTGTTGTCATTATTGGGCAAAGATTTAAAAGGCAGGTTTGAAAACCCAAACACCTTAGCGTTGTGACAAATTTTTTTTAAGGTCCCATAAGGTGCACACAGTTTAGAGTGTACTAGATATAGCTAATCATTCATTAATTAACTGAATACTTACACTGTGAGGTAGTCCCAACAAAGGGTGATTTCCAAAGTATACTCAACATTCAAAGATTTTGAGATCCATCCACTAATTCAGTGGTCCTGTACAGAGAGAACTAATTGACATCATTACCAGCCCCATGGAAGTTTGCAGACTTAAATTTCCTAACATTTCAAAGCAGACTACTGGCAATTTCTCCAAAAACAAAATTACCCGCACAGTAGTATGTTTGTGGAGTGTGGTAGACAACACATGCAAGTATTGAGCAAACCGGCAAACTCCACACAGATGAAACAATAATCAGGGACTTGAACTCCTGACCCCAGTGCTGTGAGAGCAAAGTGCTGACCACTAGGCCACTGATAATTTCCACATCTCTATGCAAAAGACAAACATTTGTGACAGGTCATGTGAAATGCTTTGTGTTCATCATGTTTAGCTCCTTGCTTTGGTAGTAGCTAATATTTCTGTCTGCTGGCAATGCAAAGTTTATTAAACATGTATGATCACCTGATTGTCATAATACTATCGGTTTATTAAGCTGGTGAATGTGTTAACATGACCTTTTTTTTTAATTTCCTTTTTTCCAACAGACCGGGCACGCTGGGAATGCCGCCGGGCGGAGGCAGAGGAGGAGAAGGAGGAGACAGTGGAGGTGGTGGAGGCAGAGGAGGAGGAGCAGCAGCCGCGGCCGGTGGTGGCTGAGGAGGAGGAGGACCAGCTGCGCCTGCCGGTGGTGGTGCTGGAGGAGGAGAGTCCAGAGAAGGCAGCATCGGCCAGCCAAGAGGCAGAGGCCTTTGGAGATAGCAAGTATTTTCTATAAGTGCTGGACATAATTGGATATCATTGATATGTCCATTATCCTTGAAAAAAATCTCTGCTTTCACACATGTTGATTAAATGGTGACCTAAATGTCACAGGTTTAAATGGCCCTACAAATGTAAATTTCTTTAACCACTCAAACCCCAGCCAGAGACATCATAACACATGGGCACGCAGGGCAGGGCAACACAAATGTGGGCGATAGCCTTGTCAACTTGTCAGTATATGAATGGTTTTTTTTGAAACTTCAAATCTAAACCAAATTATTTTAATTTCCTGTGAGTGGTTGTGTTGGTAGGGACCCACTGCAGTGCTTTGCCCTGGGGCATATAATGCTGTAAAGACGACCATGTCCACGCCCCTCGCCCCTGGGCACACCAGATTTTTTTATATTGTTAAAAATGCAAAGCAAAAGCCTTATCAATGTCTAGTGGGCGGGCAAATGCATTTGTAGCAAGAGGCCTAACAGGTGAAAGTTATGAAACAGTACACATCTGTAATAAGTCCTGTCTGCTTGTAAAATTAGTGTGCCATGGAATGATTTGTTTCTTTATTTGTTGTACAGCACACGTGGAGCAATCTGGGACGTGGCCCTCCCTTCCCCCATCTGCAAAACAACTAAGTGTAGAAATACACAAATATATTAAAAAAAAATTAAACAGTGTAAAGGTTAAGTTACATTGATCAAAACAACAGATACATTGCGAATGAGAAAAACAATATGAAAAACATGAAAAATCTCCCTAATAAAATATGTTTAAAAAAAAAAAAAAAAAAAAATATATATATATATATATATATTAAAAAAAATAAGAAAACATGAAAAAAAAAAAATTCACAAAAAATTGATTTACAAATCTGGAATTGGGCACATCAGTTTGATTAATTTTGATTTTTATTTTATTTATGTAAATAGTTCTTTTGATATTGATTGTAAATAGTTTTTAAATTTGTATTCTGCTGACAATAATCACACGTTATGTAAACAAAACATTGGTGTGTGTGTGTGTGTGTCTTTATTAATATATTACAGATGCACAACATGTGGGTCTAAGGTCAATAAAGAAGTGCTATGGATGACCAAAAAACTAACATTTAATCGACATATTTTGCACATAAATCCATCATAGTGACAAAATTTAAATAGCCCTACTAATTGTGGCTATCATCAAATTGAAGATACAAAATGTGTATTTTTTGATTTTTGTAATGAATCCCACACTAACATGTGATTAACAGTAACTCCATACACATAAAGCAATGGTCAGGAATCCAACTCATGACACCAGCACAGGGAGTCAGAGGTGCAAAATAATAAGCCACCATGCTGAACCGGTGCTGGCTATAGTATTTTGCAAGACAAGAAGATGGTGAAATCACATACAAGCACAAGCAGTAGCTGAAGAAAAAAAGGTTTACATTTGCTAATCCCATGTCAGTCAAAGGAACATGTGCCCTCCACCACCAATCCACCCCTCCAAGAGGTAGGCCACCCGTAGTAATAGCAGATACATAAATAATGTGCCCTGGGGCAAGAGTCATTAACAAAGGTATATGGCAAATGCAATAGCTCATTAACTAGTTCCCCAAATCATGTGCCATTGTAGTGATAGACCAAGGTTAACTTCAAGTGTCAAACCAAAGCCAGTCACACATTAAAGAGAACAACCAAACTGTACACAGATGAGTCCATGTTTGTGAATTGAACTCATGGCCCCAGTGCTGTAAGGCTGAGGCGCAACCGATGCAAAGCACCATGCTACTGTACGCCGTTGATCCAGATGAAAATTGGTTGGCAGGCAATGTTGCATTTAACTCCAAGGAGGCTGTCCCCAACAAACCCCCACCGCCCTCTTAGTCCATTCGTAGTAATAAATGTCAGCATGGACATAATAATGTGCATGTGAACTGTGGGCCCTGAGGCTTTTCTAAAGTACCCCCCAAAAAATTATTTTCTAACAATACAGGATAAATCTGAGGGCATATTTTACAATGTGGTTGAGCGTGTATAACAAATCAAAATGAAACCATTGTGTGAAGTTCCTGTGTTTCTTGTTAGCATAATGATTCCAGTCCACACAATAGTTATGGGTATGCTTTGTATTTGAACTCATGGCTGCTGTGTTGTGAGTCCAAAGTGCTAACCAGTGAGCTACCTGTGAGATTGGTATTTTGTCAGTAATTTGTGTGAATAATGAAGAGTACTATTCAGTGTCATTTGCCTGTGTAGCATGCATGCTGTATTGTTGGTGTTCTCTATGTCTTTTCACATCTCAGGTTAGCCTAGTGGGTAGCTCTCCCACTTCCCATAAAGACGGTCATAAATTCTAATCCAGACTGAAACCCTTAATCTGGATATTATGTGTGTGTGTGTGTGTGTGTGTGTGTATCCTTTATGGAAGAGTATGCTATGCATTTTCCTGAAAAGCCAGATGGATTTCTAATACAACATACATATACATTTTTATCGAGTCATTATGTATGTGCTTTTAAGGTAGCTATGTCCATAAATTTTGCATACTATACGTCGATTTTATATCCAAAACACAGAAAGGCCATGTGTGTTTCAGTTAAAAGTGTGTATCACACTAACTAATAGCAAAGTAAAAACATTGTTCAGAGTGTACCACATCATTGTTATTTGGCAGTGAATAATGAATAAAGAGCTATCCCGTAAAAATAAGCCCCAGGCAATTGTGTCGTGTTCTGTGTAAACAAACTGTTCATGCCCCTCCCACAGTGGGCGTAACGTATGCATTGCTAAGCTTCCTGTCAATCACTTGTGATCCGTCGCTTGTGCTTGTGCCTTGTTTAAAGATCTGCAGGTGGGTGTGTTTTATTGCATTTGCGCTGCTTTATTCCGTGCCTTAAGTGTAGAAGACCACAGGAGGGTGTGTTTTTGCAGTTTGAGGTGCTTATTTCACTCGCGTAAGTGTTTGCGTCACTCAAAGTATGCAACGCAGATACGGTTGCGTTTGCGTACCTTGATGAATCAAGCCCAAAGTCCTTAGACTTCTTAAAAAGTCTAGATTTTTTACATCCATAATAAAATATGCAATGATAAAATTACAGCCACATAGTTTCAGTAGTATAAAATTTATTTTACAAAAATAAACAAAATTTTATAATATAGATTAAATAAAATGAAATTAAAAAACATAAGAAATAAAAAAAACATAAATAATTTTTTTTTTAGGCTTCTTATATGGAACCGATTCATCAGCACACCGGCTCTGACTTCTAATTACCCGTGATGTGGAGGAGTCAGAGGAAGCATTTAAACTCACAAGGAGAAAAGAATGTGTCCGACGCTGTGAAGGTGCAGGGTCATGGCCAGGGGGAGTGGCAGGGTCATGGCCAGGGGGGGTGGAAGGGGGCAGGACAAGGGGGGGTGGAAGGGGGCAGGACAAGGTGGGTGGCAAGAGCATGTGCAAGGGTCATAGAAAGAAAGATGGCCTAGGGTCAGGGCAAGGAGGGGGGAGGCAACAGATGGGCCAGGGAGGGGGGAGGCAACAGACGGGCCAGGGAGGGGGGAGGGAACAGATGACTGGTGTAGGGGGCTGGGGAATGAATAGTCTGCAATGGGTGAAGGTAATGTGCCGGAGGTGCTTGGGGAGTGGGCATGCAAGAGATCACCCAGGAGTGTTGTTATAGTAAACATGGTGGAATTTAGAGTAGCCACTTAGGTGGTGAATGTGCTCATGAAAGTGGTGAATTGGTGCTCCATGCGGGGTAGAGTGCTTGCTATTTGTGCAAGGTGAGTGTTCTGTGATACAGTGGCATCTTCAAATCTTTGAGATGCGAGTGAGTGTGCCTTCACCCTCGCAAGTTCAGCCTGATCCCTCTGAGGATCCTCCACATCACGGGCAACTTCCTCCTCCACCTCAGGAGCAGTCTGGTGTTCACGTTCTGTATATAGAGAAAAAGAAAAGAGATTATATTATATCCAAACTGTAACACTAAAGGTTTTCTGTGTAAACATTTGAACACACTCATCATGTAGCATTTGTTAAGTGTAAGCTTCCATGGAATTTGCAAACAAACAGGCCTTGACAGTCCAGAAAAGCAGCCATAGCCACATATGTTGCTACCTTTTTCTAAAAGCCCAACATATTTAGACATTTTGTCTTCAGTGTGTACATTTCATTTCCTACTATGTGATAGGCAAAGACATTGTGCCATTAAAGTTTTACAGAAGACACATCCTGAGAGTTAACACATGTGCAAATACCGAACACAAACATTAACAGATATTAAATAATGAAACTCATCATGTACCTAGGGAAGAGTGCTCTCCTGTTCGGGGTGGGCTAGAGCCAGTGTCTATGTCGCCCACCCCAACGATTTCCACTAGAAAAATTGCAGCACTTGCACGCTCCTCTAGGGGTGTTAATATTGCCTCCAGGGGAGGGCCCCTACCAGTCCCTTGGGCATGTTTATGCACCTTGGTCATTTTAGCCTTCAGGCAGCCTTTATAGTCTGCCCATCTGTGCAAATGACAAAGATAATGCCGTGAAATGGCTGATTAGTAAACGCAAAGCAACACACAAAATAACTAAACCAAGACACTGTAAAATGTTTGTGGCTTTTCTACGGTGGATAAATGTCTAAAACTGAACATGTTAATTTGAAGTACCATGGTGATTTTGTAGTTGAACTAAGGCCCTGATAGAGAAATGACTTACAGACACAAGCTGGGTTAAGCTCACAGTTGTCTAACTAGTACTATGGTTACAGTCATCCAACCTAAATTGGGCTTTTGAACAAACATTAGATTTGTACCTCTCTGCACTTCTTGCGTTCTACGCTGGTACGGTGATATTTCATAATTTTTTTGCATTATTTCAGCCAATTTTAGAGATCTTTCGTGGCCCGTCACCTGTCTTTCATCGGTATGGAAAAGCAAAATAACTTGTTCCAAAAGCACTTCCAGCTCATTTTCGGTGAAGTTGTGCCTTCGGCGGGTTGGCAGCCCTGGCACATGATTAGAGCTGGGCCCTGCATCAGACATATTGCTCTGTAAAAGAAAAGGAGTGTGTTTATTGCCAAATCAAACAGTCAGGTACAAAGAAAAATAGTAGCAAAACCCATTCACTTAAAGAATGCTTTGCACAGACGCCAACCTAGTTAGCAAGTACATGCACCTTAATATCTAAATGCTTGTGGTTTCGATATATACAAGTCACTTCTCAAACTTGAACACAAAATTAGTTCTATAAAATCACTGACTCATCATTTTACAAATACTACCACTAGGCAGTTTTGACTTTATTATATTGTTAGTCACATTTGAAACACATAACTGACCTATCTCTCAGTCCAAATCCTGAGCAGGAACCAAACTATTTTCTTTGAAATGTAAGGTGAATGCAAAAGAAAGGCATAAAGATGATTAAGATTGTAGACTATATTGTCCTTTTTTTTTTTTTGTGTCACCAAAGAAAGTGCCTAGATACATTTGCAGTAATCTGTCCAACAATGTTATATTCAACTTATTAGTGTGTTTGTTAGGGGGAACCTCATTAGCAGAGTGTAGCAGTCAATAGTATACTTTGCATGTACATTTTGAGGGCAAGGCCACTCTTTCATTGTTGAAAGCAAAGTAACAAATATTTCATCCTAAAAAGGTGGCTCCATAATGTGAAACAAACATATTGTATCTATAAAACATATCACATCAAATTGTACTTACTGTTTGTTTGAATGACAAAAAGCACACCAATTAGTCTATCAAATTCGCTTAGTAGCTCTGCTTGCCCTGCAAAATAGTAAATGATCAGAAATGAAAGCAAACTCCAGGTAATCTGACCAACAATGCTATATTCAACTTATTAGTGTGTTTCTTAGGGGGAACCTCATTAGCAGAGTGTAGCAGTCAATAGTATACTTTGCATGTACATTTTGAGGGCAAGGCCACTCTTTCATTGTTGAAAGCAAAGTAACAAATATTTCATCCTAAAAAGGTGGCTCCATAATTTGAGACAAACATGTTGTATTTATAAAAACATATCACATCAAATACTGTTTGTTTGAATGACAAAAAGCACACCAATTAGTCTATCAAATTTGCTTAGTAGCTCTGCCTGCCCTGCAAAATAGCAAATGAACAGGAATGAAAGCAAAGTCCAGTTGGGTTTAAAAGCATGATTTGATTAATAGACCAGGTGTACACTGTCTTCCTAATTGCAGAGCACAGAGTACTCGACTCACCTGCGACGGGCTCCATGTTTTTGGATGGAGAAGCAACAATTACACACACAGGTGTCAGAAAGATCCGCGTGAGACGTGAGTGCGCCCATACGTGCTGAGAGAACCAATCACAGCGCAGAATACTTCCATTTTACAAGCTCGCGAGAAACAAAATGAGGGCAGCAATTTTCTCGAAACGCGAGCCCCGGTGCCTTACCGAGGGCATGGATAATGTGCCTTCAGGGAGTTACATTTTGAATGAGGTAAAGCTGCAGGCGTATCAGAGGGTCCGCAGACACCTCCCCCTTCGGTACCACACTAACAGGACCGTGGTCCAGCTACAGAGGCGCTGGAGCGGTCTCCGTCTGCGTCAGCCCCAGCTGCTTCATGAGCTCTGTCAGGAGATAATAAGAAGAGAGTTCTCTATTAATCGCCAAAACCACGTGTAAACATAGATTTTTGGTATATGTTTCAAAATATATACACCCAAATCACCTGACATAACAATCTTCCACCACACTATAAAGGTCATTCCCCTTCCAATGCACCCAACCTGCTTTGGCTCCTGTCTCCTACATTTGGCTGCTGACCATTTACTTTCCTAAATGTTTTTTGGAGAAACTTCAGAACATTAATGGAGGTTTTTGCTTCAAGCTTTCAAACTCTTGACCCCAGTGCTATGACTTGCTGACCTAACCTTAAAACCCTTTTTGAGATTGGAGTGGCGGATGTTTTGTTATTATTGTGAAAACATTTTAAAGGCAGGTTTGAAAACCAAAAGACCTTAGCTCTTTTTCAAATTTTTTGAACATCCCATAAGGTGCAAACATATTACCTACTGCACTATATATACCTAATCATTCATGAATTAACCGGCTATTTTCAATGTGAGGTAGTCCCAACAAAGGATGATTTCAAAAGTATACTCATCATCCAAAGTATTTGATATCCCTCCACCAATTCACTGGCGCTGTACAGAGAGAATTAATTCACATCATTACCAGCCCCATGGTAGCTTGAAGACTTACATTCCCTAACATTTCCACATAGACGACTGGCAATTTGTAAAATATCGTAATTACCCGCCCAGTAGTATGTTTTTTGTTTTTTATGCATCAATATTTTTATTAAATTTTTCCAAAGGTATATGGGGTACAGAAAAATAAAAGAGGAGGGGAAAGGAAATACAGACATAGGGAAAAACACATAGGGAATCCCCGTGCAGGGGGAGAAGGATCATTAAATTAAGATGAGGCACACAGTATTAACAGTATACATTTTAAAATAGAAAAATGTAGCAAGGCATGTCAGCCTACATTTTGGCATTCTGGAGGCGTCTCCACCATAAATGGACTAACAGGGGATGCGGACTGATCAACTGGCAGAGGGGGTTCTATAAGAGCCGCTGGAGAGTGAGCTGTTGGGAATCCAGAAATATCCTGAGGAGACACAGGGCCGTCCATAATGTACACGTGCCACCTAAACCACTTCATGATGGGAGCTGATGCAGATGAGGCATAGTGCGTGTCTGTTGTTTCCATCTCAAAGCTGTACTGTATCTTTGAGATGATGCAAGCAGTGGTAAGGGGAGCCTGAGACTTCCAATTTTGTGCTATTGCTGCTCTAGCAGCAATCAAAATGTGACCCAATTGTCACGAGCCGCGGGCACCGTCGCGACTCAGTTCCTGTTTCTTCTGACGTCCGGCTGTCGCTATGGCGACCGGGACGTCACTTCCGGAAATCCGGCCCGACCGTTGCCAGGGCAATGGTCGGACGCCGAGAACTTTGCCCAGGCGCTCTGGGCGCAATAAACAGCTGGGCACATGCGCAGTCTAGCGCAACCTGTAGGAATTAATCAGGCAGGGGCTGTGACTTGTTTCAGAGCTAGGCTCTGATTGGCAAGCAGTGGTATTTAGGGCAGTGAGGACTGAGCCTCACTGCCGGTTATAGCGTCCTGTTCTCAGTTCTGCTGCCTGCTTCGGTGCCACTTTGCCCGATTCCTCTGAACCCATGCAGTTGGGCGCTTATCACTTGCCTCCAGAAGAACGCTCCAGAAGACGCTCACTAGGTCTTTGTATGTATTGTGGTCAACCTGGCCACTTAGTACGTTCTTGTCCTAATAAGCCGGGAAACTCCAAAGCCTAAGTGCAGGTGAAAGGGAATGCTTAGGTCTTCAAATTATCTCTTCAGAAAACTCCTTGCTAGTCCCTGGACGTTAAGCCTTCCGTGGGAAATCCGTGGATCTGACCGCTTTTCTTGATAGTGGTGCGGCTGGTAATTTCCTGGACATACATTTGGCTCTGACGCTCGACATTTCGGATATCAAGTTAGGATCAAGCATTACCACCTGTGGATTGGATGGTAACCCCTTGCCTGGGGGAACTATTCTCGCTAGGACTCCCATGGTTCGGTTGTCTGTAGGAGCCCTCCATACCGAGGAACTCTCCTTCTACCTAATTACCTGTCCCTCTGCTCCGTTGATTCTGGGGTATCCTTGGCTTCGCAGTCATAACCCCCTTATTGACTGGAAAAGAGGGGAAATTATCCGTTGGAGTCCTGGGTGCTCTACGTCCTGCTTGACCTTGCCTCTGAGAGTCATACTGCCTAGTCCAGAATTGTTGCCATTACCCTACCAGGACTTCAGTGATGTTTTTTGCAAAAAAAAAAGCTGATTCATTCCCACCACATCGAGAATACGACTGCGCAATTGATTTAGTACCAGGTTCCAAGTTGCCTAAAGGGCGTTTATATTCTTTGTCCATACCTGAAACTCAGGCCATGGAGACTTACGTAGAGGAAAACCTGAAGAAAGGTTTCATTCGCCCTTCTAAATCTCCCGTAGGCGCAGGTTGTTTTTTCGTTTTTAAAAAAGATGGCAGCCTGAGACCTTGCATTGATTTCCGTGGACTGAATAACATCACGATTAAGAACATATATCCTTTACCGTTAATTTCTGTCCTGTTCGATCAACTGAAAACAGCCACTATATTTTCGAAGATTGATCTCCGAGGGGCCTACAATCTTATCCGAATTAAGAAGGGGGATGAGTGGAAGACCGCCTTCAATACTCAGTCGGGACATTACGAATATCTCGTAATGCCATTTGGGTTGTGCAACGCTCCGGCAGTCTTTCAAGACCTGATCAACGACGTATTACGAGAGTTCCTGGGAAAAACAGTTGTAGTTTATTTGGATGACCTTTTAATCTATTCCGAATCCTTATCTCAGCATCGTCAGCATGTCCGCCAGGTTTTATTGAAAGTGCGGGAAAGTCATCTGTACGCAAAACGGGAGAAATGTGAATTCGAGGTGTCTACAGTGGTGTTCCTGGGTTACATCATCTCCTCATCAGGATTCGCAATGGATCCTGCCAAAGTTCAGGCAATTCAGGATTGGGTCCTCCCTACTAACTTAAAGGCGATCCAAAGATTCCTTGGGTTCGCCAATTATTACCGTAGGTTCATTGATTCCTTCTCGTTAGTGGCTCCTATCACTGCTCTCACCCAAAAAGGAGCTAACCCAGCAAAGTGGTCTTCAGAGGCATTGGCAAGTTTCTCAGCTCTCAAAGCTGCCTTAATTTCTGCTCCAGTTCTTAGACACCCTGACCCAGAACTTCCGTTTATTGTGGAGGTGGACGCTTCGGATGTCGGTGCTGGTGCCATCCTGTCACAGAAAGTCCTCATAGAGGGTCACAACAACCGCTCTGCTGGTCATCCGGGAATTCGTAGGACTATCGAAATTCTTTCTCGCTGGCTTTGGTGGCCCACCTTATCCGATGATGTGGAGACTTACGTCCGTGCCTGCCCTGAATGTGCCAGAAATAAATATGATAGAAACCGTCCTTCTGGTCTTCTAATACCCTTGCTGCTCCAAGCAGGCCTTGAACCCATCTTTCGATGGATTTTTATTGTGAACCTGCCAGTATCCGCAGGTCATAACACCATCTGGGTAGTTGTGGACAGATTCAGTAAGATGGCACATTTTATATCATTACCCAAATTACCTGATGGTAGGACCTTGGCTACCTTGTTTTTGATACATATTTTTCGTCTCCATGGGCTTCCCGTAGACATCGTTTCGGACTGAGGATTCCAGTTTATTGCACGATTTTGGAGATCTTTTTGTAAATCCATCGGGATCACTATAAGTCTGTCTTCGGCGTATCACCCCCAGTCGAAAGGACAGACAGAAAGAACCAACCAGGCCTTGGAACAGTTCCTACGCATCTATGTTTCGAAATTCCACGATAACTGGTCCTCTCTCTTGTCCTGGGCAGAATTTGCGTATAACAATTCTTGCCATTCCACTATTTACACATTCCCGTTTTTCTGAAACCTCGGGTATCACCCGAAATCCAACTCATTTTCCACTGCTGTTCCTAGTAGGGATTCCGGAACACCTGCTTTTACTGCCAGCTTGAGATCTGTCTGCAAAAAGGTGCACTCTGCACTAAGTCAAGCCTCCCAAAAATCCAAGGTCTTCGCGGATCGCCATCGTCGACCATGTTCATTGAAAGTGGGGGATCGGGTGCGGTTGTCCACACAGAACATCAGGTTGCGGCAACCTTGCAGGAAGTTGGGGCCCCGATACATTGGACCATTTTCTATTATAAAACGGATAAATCCAGTCGCATTCAGGCTTGAGCTACCACCCTCTTTAAAAATACCATCTACATTCCATTATTCTCTTCTTAAGAAAGCTGTGGCTTCCAGCAAATTTAGTCAGTCTTCCTATTAGAGGCCTCAACCTTTTCAATGGAGACCACGAATACATTGTTGAAAGAATCCTTGACTCAAGGAGAGTTCAAGGCCAAGTTCAATTCCTTGTACATTGGAAGGGTTATGGCCCTGAGGAGCGTTGTTGGATACCGCAGAGGCGACTTCACGCTAAGAGACTCATTAAAGAATTTTTTAGGAAGTTTCCCCACAAAGCCTGGATGTCGGGGTTCCTTGACCCCTCCTCAAGGGGGGGTACTGTCACTGACACCGCCGCGACTCAGTTCCTGTTTCTTCTGACGTCCCGGCTGTCGCTATGGCGACCGGGACGTCACTTCCAGAAATCAGCTAGGCTCTGATTGGCTAGCAGTGGTATTTAGGGCAGTGAGGACTGAGCCTCACTGCCGGTTATAGCGTCCTGTTCTCAGTTCTGCTGCCTGCTTGTTGGGTAAGCTGCCCCCACTTATGCTGACTGGGGTCCCGCTCAAGGCGAATAGAAGCCAATAGGGTAGATTTTGGGGCCAACAGAGGAGAGCTGGTAAAATCTCCGTCTGCACAGTATGGCATCCAAACTACACCCCCCCCAGTAGTATGTTTTGGGAGTGTTGCAGTCAACACATGCAACTATGGAGCAAACACAGATAAAGCTATGGTCAGGAATCGAACTCCTAACCCCAGTGCTGTGAGAGCAAAGCACTAACCACTACGCCACTGAGATATTCAACATCCTTATACAAAAAACAAACATTTGTGACAGATCATTTGTAATGCTTTGTGTTTATTATGTTTAGCTCCTTACTTTAGTAGTAGCTAATATTTGTGTCTGCTGGCAATGAGAAGTTTCTTAAAAATGTCTGATCACATGATTATCGTAATACTATCGGCTTATTAAGCTGGTGAATCTTAGAAGAATATTCAGTAATTTTTTTACCTTGTTTCCAACAGTCCGGGCACGTTGGGAATGGCGGCCACCCCGGAAGGCAGTAGTCGAGGTTGAGGATGAAGTAGAGGAGGAGGTGCCTGAGGCCAGGCAGAAGGAGGAGGAGGCTGCCAATGTGCCTGAGGCCAGGCAGGAAGAGGAGGAGGATGAAAATCCACAGGCCAGGGAGGAGGAGGAGGAGGCTGAGCAGGAGAAGGAGAGGCCGGAGGAGGTTGCGGTGGCCAGCCAAGAGGCAGAGGCCTTGGGAGATAGTAAGTATTTGCAATAAATGCTGGACATAATTGGAGAACATTGAAATGTCCATTATCCTTGTAAATAATCCCTGCTGTCACACATTTTGATTAAATGGTGACATAAATGTCACAGGTTAAAATCATAATGGCCCTACAAATTTGTTTTTCTTTAAACAAGAAAACCACAGCCAGAGCCATCTTAACACATGGGCACACAGGGCAGGAGCGACACAAACAGATGGGCCCGATAGCCTTGTCAATTTGTCAGTATATTATTCTATTTTTTTGGAATTCTAATCTAAACCAATTTGTTTTTAATTCCTGTAAGTGGTTAGGTAGGTAGTGCCCCACTGTAGTGCTTTGCCCTGGGGTCTTTAATGCTGTTAAGACCAACCTGTCCGCGCCCCTCTCCCCGGGGCACACCAGAATGTAGTACATCTATCAAAATGCTACACCAAAGCCTTATCAACGTCTATTGTGCAGCCAAATGCATTTGTATCTAGAGGACTAACATTTGAAAGTAATGTAACAGTACACATCTCTAGTAAGTCCTGTCTGTTTGACAAATTAGGTTTGGATGTATATTTATTTTTGTTTTTTGGTTTCTTTCAGCACCCATGGATGAAGCACAAATGTGGCCTCCCCCACCACCAACTGTGGAAGAAATGCTGGCGCACATGGGCCAATTTGTAGAGGAGCTAGAAGCCCTCCACAACCAAGAGGCCCAAATAATAGTTTTTATGTAAATATTTTTGCTTCATTCAAACAATTTAAAATTATATAAGTTGTTAAAAAAAATCTTTGGTGTGTGTGTCTTTATTCATCTAATTTCCCAACATGTGGGTGTAAGGATAAAAGAGAAAGTATATAATAATCTGAAAAGAGTAACAATTAGGGAATATGGTTGGTTTAGAACTCCATCATCATTTCTATAGGCGAAAACATTTTGATTTGCTCTTTGCATGTCATCAAAAAGGAACATGTGCCCTCCACCAACAAGCCACCCCTCTAAGAGGTATGGCATCTGTAGGCCCTGTGTGCAAGATAAATTCCAAAAGGTCAAATGCCCTAGCTAGTTAACAATTTCCCCAAATCATGTGTCATTGTAGTGATAGTCCAAGGTTACGTTCAAGTGTCAGAGCAAAGCCAGTCACACATTGAAGAGAACATCGAAACTGTACCCAGAAGTGGCCTCAGTGGTGTAAGGCAGAAGTGCAAGCGATGCAAAGCACCATGGTACTGGACTGTGGTGAGCGTTCTGTTTGGATAAAGCTGAGTACATCACATAACCTGTACGCCGTTGATCCAGATGAAAGTAGGTTTGCTGGCAATGTTGCATTTAACTCCAAGGAGGCTGTCCCCTCCAAATCCCCTCCCCCCCTATTAGTCCATTCCTAGTAATGTCAGCATGCACACAATAATGTGCATGTGACCTGTGGGCCCTGAGGCTTTTCGAAAGTTCACCCCCAAAAATTTGTTAATTACAACACAGGATAAATAGGAGGGCATACTTTACATTTTGGTTGAGCATGTAGAACAAATAAAAACATTGTGTCAAGTACCTGTGTTTCTTCTTAGCAGAATGATTACAGTCCCCAATGTGCACACAATTGTTATGGGTATGCTTGGTATTTAAACTCATGCCTGCTGTGTTGTGAGTCCAAAGTGCTAACCACTGAGCTACCTGTGAGATTCCTATTTTGTCTGTAATATGTGTGAATAATGAGGAGTACTATTAAGTGTCAGTTTCCTGTGTAGCACGCATGCGGTATTGTTGGTCTTCTTCATATTTTCTCAAATCTCAGGTTGTGATAGTGGTTAGCTCTCCCACTTTCCAAAAAGGCAGTCATGAGTTCTAATCCAGACACAAACCCTTTATCTCTGTGGAGGTTGTATACACTTGTGTGTGTATATCCTTTATGGAAGAGTATGCTATGCCTTGTCCAACAACCCAGATGGATTTATAGTTACCTTCGACTCCTCTCTCTCCTTTACCCCCCACATTCAATCCCTTGCCCAAGCCTGTCGCTTTCAACTTCGCAACATTGCCCGCATCCGACCTTTCCTCTCTCAGGATGCAACCAAAACCATCATTCACGCTCTCATTATCTCACGCCTCGACTACTGCAACCTCCTTCTCACCGGCCTCCCCCTCTCCCACCGCGCCCCCCTCCGCTCTATTCTGCACGTGGCTGACAGACTCATCTTCCTCTCTCGCCGCTCCTCCTCTGCTTCCCCTCTCTGCCTTGCCCTACACTGGCTCCCCATCCCCTATAGAATCATCTTCAAACTCCTGACCACCACATACAAGGCACTCTCCCAGTCTACTGCCCCCTACATCTCAAACCTCCTCTCCATTCACACTCCTGCCCGCCAATGACCGTCGTCTCTCCTCCACTCTAATCACCTCTTCCCACTCCAGAATCCAAGACTTCTCCCGAGCAGCCCCCATTCACTGGTATGACCTCCCACGCTCCGTCCGTCTCTCTCCCACTCTAAGCTCCTTCAAACGGGCACTAAAAACCCACCTGTTCCTCAAAGCCTACCATCCTTCCTCCTAACCCGCTCTCCCCTCCCTCCTCCCTCTGGCCCCCTTTGTACCTGAGTCTTGTTCACCCTCCCTTAGGATGTAAGCTCATTCGAGCAGGGCCCTCTTCCCTCCTGTGTCCTTACCTACTCTTCTGCTCCGTCTTTTCTGCATTAGCCTGCTTGGAGCTTCCGAAGTTTTGGTATTTTTGTTTACTGCTCAGTAATATTTTACCCTGTACTGTCTATTGTTTGTGCATTGTACGGCGCTGCGGAACTCTTGTGGCGCCTAACAAATAAAGGATAATAATAATAATAGTACAACATACATTTTCATCAATTCTTTATTCATGTGCTTTTAATGTAGCCATGTACATGCATTTTGCGTACTATACGGCGACTTGAAGTCCAAAACACACAAAGCCTCTCAGCAATGTGTCTTTTAGGTAAGAGTGTGTATTACGCTAATTAATAGCAAACGAGAAACATCGTTCACAGTGTACTACAACATTATTATTTGAGAATAATTGATTAGTAAAGAGCTATCCCGTGAAAATAAGCCCCAAACGTTTTCTTATGTGTATACAAACTGTTCAGACCTCCCACATTGGGCGTGACGTATACATTTCTTAGCTTCACGTCAATTGCTTGGGATCCGTTGCTTGTGCTTCTACCTTGTTTAAAGATCCGCAGGTGAGTGTGTTTTTTTCGGTTTGTGATTCTTATTTCCGTCACTTAAGTGTAGAAGACCACAGATGGGTGTGTTTTCAAAGTTTGAGGTTCTTATTTCTCTTGCATAAGTGTCTGCGTCCCTCAAAGTATGCACCGCAAATACGGATGCATTTGCGTACCTTGATGAATCAGGCCCTAAATTCTGTAACACACACAGACAGAGAGAGACTAGGGTCAATTTGATAGCAACCAATTAACCTACCAGTATGTTTTTGGAGTGTGGGGGGAAAACCACACACACACAGGGAGAACATACAAACTCCACACTGTTAAAGATATAGGGGTAAATGTATCAAGCTGAGAGTTTTCCGGCGGGTTTGAAAAACCAATCAGATTCTAGCTACCATTTATTTAGTGCATTCTACAAAATGACAGCTAGAATCTGATTGGTTGCTACAGGCAACATCCCCACTTTTCAAACGCTCCGGAAAACTCTCAGCTTGATACACTTACCCCATGGTCGAGAATTGAACTCTTGACCCTAGGGCTGTGAGGCAGAAGTGCTAACCACTTAGCCACCATGCTGCCCACAAACACATGTTTAAAAACACTTTTATTAAAATAAATAAACACACCAACAGCCCTCATTTACCACTTGATTACACACCTAAATCAAATGGGAATTTTCTATTCTGAAGTAATCAAAATGGAAATATGGTTCTTGTGCTGTTGCAGTAAGGTTCAAGGTTATATGTCAGTGATTGATTCAACGTTCTACAGCATGTATTTTACCCAATATTACAGTTAAGGGACCTGGTTTTCAAAAATGACCAGGTCCAGCCACATGTCCCTCCCCTTGTTTCTCGGTCTGTGCACACAGCACAGCGACGTACAGTAAACAAATAACACTATAACTCTCAACACAGCTACTGAGGTGGAAGGGGTATATTCAGTGCAGGCTGGAACTTGTGCCCATTAACGTGGGCACAACCTACAGGTTTGGAGCCACTGGAAGAGGTGTGAAGACAATGGAGAAGTGGAGTAAATGGGCAGGGAGCCCAAGGAAGAGGTGCACAGTGTAGTTGGTGAGCAAACGTTATAGGTAATAAGGACAGGAGAGGACAGGGCCCAGCTCACTAAAGCTTACAATCTAAAGGGAAAGTGTTAACATTTCCAGTGTAGATGCAATGGAAAGTATTGGTAGTAAAAACAAAGTGTCTTTAATATAACAAGAATTTCACAGGAATTAAATAGGTGCAGTCAATGGTTAAATGCAGGTACATATAACAGGATATACCAGGTATAGCTTGGGAGTTTTAAAGACTGAATACTAGAATTGCCAGGTGTAATAGATGGGATGCAGGAACAAAGAGACTGAAAACCAGTAAAATCAGGAGGCATGAGGCTGTTGATGTCAGACACAAATAGGGAGGTGCAGATGCAGGTTACCAGGTTTAACAGAGACTGGTGTCAAGGTATACAGATGAGGTACAGGCACTGAATACCAGGACCATCAGTTGACAGGAGGCACTAGATGATCTACAGGAGAATGAGGCAAAGAAGGGTAAGGCAAGCCAGGGGTTAGATGTCAAGAGATCCACAATGAAACCATGGAGAAAGCAGGAGCAAGGTCAAACAAAGCCAGGATCTTGGGTCACAGGTAAAGGTGCAAAGCGAAGGAACAAGCAGAAGTCAGATAATCAGGAGAACAACAGGCACAGTTACACAGGACTACTGACAGGGACCAGAAGCAGTAAACAATTGATGAACTGCAAGGAGCAATGTTTGGGGTGGGTATAAAAAGCAGCAGAACAGAGAAGTGATGATCAGGAAAGGAAGATAACTTCTGCAGGCGAGGTGGAAATGACCAATGGTAAAACAGCACCACCTCTAGTAGCATAGAGATACTGCAGGCCAGATACAAATTAGGATCAGAGTCCTAATAAAAAGAGGCAAACAAGCGGTTGACACGTGGGGGCGAGCCAATATAAGGGGATCTAAGGGCAAGAAGCGATAGTGGGAGAGATGGAGGAAGAAAGAGGGTGAGGTATACTACTTGGTGAAATGATTATATGGAGGACAGGTAAGAATAGGAGCAGGGGAGACCAGTAAGGTGAAGTCTAGAGAAATGATCAGTGAGTGGATAAGAGTTTTGGTGGCATTCTGGGAGAGGAAAGGTCTGATACAGGCGATGTTGTGGATCTAAAAGCGACAAGATCGGACAAGAGATTGAACGTGAGGAATGAAGGAGAGGGAGGAGTCAAAAATGAAAAATAACACCCAGGTAGTGGAGTTGGGGAACAGAGCCAATAGTGGTGTTGTCAACAGTGATAGAGCTTGAATGGGGAGGAGACTCTTGATGGAGGGAAGACAATGAGTTCAGAATTGGCCATGTTACGTTTGAGAAAACATAAGGACATCCAAAAGGAGATGGCAGAGAGGCAACAGGACACCAAAGAGAGGAGGGAATGGGAGAGATCAGGAGATGAGAGGTAGAGTTAAGTGTCGTCGGCATAGAGATGTTACTGGAGACCGAAGTAACTGATGAGTTCACCCAGGGAGGAAGTGTACAGAGAATAGAGCAAAGGGCCAAGGACAGAACCCTGCGGGACTCCTACAGGAAGGATGGATGTGGGGTGGAGGAACCAGAGGTAGAAACAGAGAAGGAGAGGTAGGAGGTAGGTGAAACATGAAAGTATGGTGTCAGAAAGGCCAAAATTGTGAAGGGTGTGGTGGAGTAGGAGAGGGTGATCCATGGTGTTAAACGCTGCAGAGAGGCCCAGGAGGATAAAGCAGGGAGAAGTGGTCCCTGGATTTGCCTGAGAGAAAATCGTTCATGACTACGGTCAAGCCAGTTTCTGTGGAGCGGTGGGGGAGCGGAAGCCTGCCAGGAGAGGATCAAGGAGGAGGTTATCAGAGAGGTAGCTGCTAAGATGGTTGTAGACAAAAAGCTCAAGAATTTTGGAGGCAAAGGGGAGAAGAGAAAAGGGGCGGTAGTGAGATGGGGTCGAGATTGGATTTTAAAGAATGGGTGAGACAAGAGCATGTTTTAAGAATGAGGGGAAGATGCCAATGGAGAGGTACAAATTGAAGAGGTGAGCAAGCAGTGGGGGAAAGGGAATGGAGGAGGTGAGTGAGGAGGCAGGTTGAGGGTGGAGAAGATAATATAAGAGAATGGACTTCAATACCCGTAGTGGGGTGGAAGGAGCACAAGAGGTCGCTGCTGGAGGGAGAGGAGCGTGGATTGGTAGGGGTGGCAGAAGAGTGATGGAAGGAGGTGATTCTGTGTCTGATGGCTTCAATTTTGGAAGAGAAAAAGGAGGCAAATTCAGTGGCTGTAAAGGAGGTGGGAGGGGTCAAAGGAGTGTGTTGAAAGTAGTAAACAGGTGGCGGGGATTGGAACACTGTGAGGAGATGAGAGACTTGAAGAATTGCTTAGTGAGAGAGGGCTGAACTGTAGGATGAGAGGATGAACTTGAAATTAAGGAAGTCTGTCAAAGAACGAGATTTCCTCCAGTGGTGTTCAGCGGTACATGTGTATTTTTAAAGGAACCAGAAAATGTGGAGTGCAAAGGTTGGTGTTTAGAGCGGCAAAGGTGGAAGCAGCAGAGGTAAAAACAGTGGTGAGGTTATAGTTGTAGAGGGAGGCCGACTGGTTGGGGCAGGCCAGGGTGGATAGAGGGGAGAGAAGAGTTTCAAGTGAAGAGGTCAAAACAGCAGGATCAAGAGCATAGAGATTGCGTGTAGATTTTGAAAGAGAGCAGATTGTGGTCAGAGAGTGGGAAGGCAGAGTTGGAGAAGTCAGAAACAGCACAATGATGGGAGAAGACAAGGTCAAAGGAGGAACTGAGACAGTGGGTGGGGGAAGAGGTCAATATTGAGAGGCCAAAGGAGGAAGAAAGGGCAAGAAGTTTGGTGGATGCTGGGTGTGTGAGGTTGTCGATGGGGATGCCACCTAGGATGATGGAGGGGAGGTCTGAAGAGAGGTAATGTGGAAGCCAGGCAGCAAAATCAAGAAATTGGGAAGTAGGATCAGGAGGTTGTTATATTATTATTATGAATTAAGAATATAATTAATAATAAAATAAAAACAAGAAAATATTATGAAGGGACCTAGAAATAGTGAAGTAGGACCCAAAATATTTTAAATGATGGGTCCCTGGGACACACAAAATTATGAACTCAGTACGATCACTGTACACAAAATGGATAATATCAGGCAACTGGCTGACTTCATTTCTCTTAAACCGAGTGACCAATGCCCCAGAACATTCATTAGCACAATCACATATACTAGAAGGGTGATAAGCATAAAGGGCCTGATTCAGTAAGGAGCGTAAATGGTGATACGTTGCATAATTTGGGCACAATTACTCTGCGCTTTCCCAGAACCAGAACATACACCAGAGAACGCAGAAATGTCCAATTAATTTTCAACTGTAAAGGACCCTTACTACCGCCTACGAGGGGCGCAACAAGGTGGGGAGTGGGCCTCTGCATGCAGTCAATGTAGAGTAAGAGTGTGTCAAGCTCAAGCGCACGCAGCTGCGTCAGATTCAGGCTTTGGGCATCTCAAAGGTATGTGATTTTCCATCACATTACTTATACCAGCTACAGGTCTGGTGTAAATCAGGATTATTAGTAATAACGGCTGTGTATGCATGCTAGAACATGTGTTTGCAATCAGGAGCAACTGTAAAAAATTATTATATATACAATAAACATTAAAAACACCCTAATAAATGTATTTTATGGGGAACAAATAACAACCAAAAAAAATTCCTTATTTATTTTTTACTGTTTTGTCATCAATTAATTTAATTTTTTTTTACTTTTTTTTGTGACTTCATATTCCACCTATGTATTGGACGTACCCTGCAGTGTCTTGTCTGTTAGAGCAGAGCGAACCTAGACCCTAATTCATCAACAGACGTCTTGAGATCCGCTTCTTGTAGAATACGGACGTGCATATAATCCCTCACTTCTTATCCTCTGACATCCCCACCAACATCATGGGTGATTTCAACATCCCTATTTCTAATCCACGTTCCAATGCTGCTTCCAAACTACTCTAACCTCCACACTTGACCTCTCCCAGTGGATTGAATCCGCTACTCATCAGGATGGCCACTGTCTTAATCTTGTTTTCTCTAGACTATGCTCAGTTTCTAATTTCCTTAACACTCCTTTCCCCCTTTCAGATCACCTTATTAGCTACTCGCACACCCCCAGTTCTTTACCGTCTCTAGTGTCAAACTCTTCCAAGCCTCAGGTATATCAACTCTATTGATCTTTAACAGTTTTCCACCTCTCTCCAACACCTTCTCTCCCCAATTTCTAAATTCTCCTCCCCTGATCGGGCAGTACCCCAAATTCACCAAACCCTAGCAACTGCCCTGAATCAAGTGGCTCCAGCGACACTACATACTTCGCGTAGACTTCGTTGCTAACCGTGGCACACTAAAGTAACACGAACTCTACAAAAACTTTCTTGTAAAGCAGAACGTCACTGGTGTAAATCTTGTACCTCTAATGATTTCATCACATACACTGATATCTATCACTCCTACAGAAATGCTCTTGACACTGCTAAACAAACATACTTCCAATCTCTCATCTATGCTCAGGCTTCTAACCTCAAATACCTTTTTAACAAATTTAAATCTCTTCTGAATCCTCCTATCCCAAATCCTCCAACTACCATCAGTGCCCAGGATCTGGCTTCCTATTTCAAGGACAAAATAGATAAGATCAGACTTGAAATGGTGTCATCTCCCTCCACAAGCAATCAGCTCAATTCCTTTGTAGCACCCTCTGACACTCTTTCTTCATTTGATCCCACAAATGAAGAGGAAGTTTCTACTCTCTTCTCACCTTCCTACTCTACCTCCTGTCCTCTTGATCCCATTCCCTCACAAATTGGTAGGTTACTGTCTCCTGGGCTCATTCCCCCTCCAACTATAATCTATAAACTATCATCATAATCACCATTTATTTATATAGCGCCACTGATTCCGCAGCGCTTTACAGAGAACTCTTTCACATCAGTCCCTGCCCCCATTGGAGCTCTCTCTGAGAGAGAGAGAGCAAGAGAGAGAGAGACTAGGGTCAATTTGATAGCAACCAATTAACCTACTAGTATGATTTTGGAGTGTGGGAGGAAACTGGAGCACCCAGAGGAAACCTACGCAAACACAGGGATCTCTTTCTACTGGTATTTTTCCATCACTATTCAAGCATGCAGTGAATTCCCATTTTAAAAAAACAAAATTCGGACCCTAACTCGCAAATTACCGCCCCATCTCTCAGCACCCCCCGCCCCTCCTTCTCGAGAGAATTGAATACACTCGCCTCACACACTTTCTTACAGCAAACAACCTATTGGAGTCAGGCTTTCGCTCTCAACACTCCACAGAGACTGCGCTGACCAAGGTTGTCAATGATTTGATCACAAAAAAAAGTAATAACCATTACTCTCTTCTAATTCTCCTGGATCTCTCTACTGCATTTGACACTGTTGACCATTCTCTCATCATACAAATGCTACAATCCCTAGGTTTTGAAGGCACTGTCCTATTCTGGTTCTCATCCTACCTATATATTAGCTCTTTCAGTGTTAATTTCTCTGGATCCACCTCTGCTCCACTTCCTTTATCAGTTGGAATACCACATGGCTCCTAGGTCCTCTGCTATTCTCTATCTACACCACTTCTCTTGGAAAACTAATAAGCTCCTTTGGATTTCAGTATCATCTCTATGCGGATGATACACAAATTTATCTATCCTCTCCTGATCTTTCACCATCTGTGTTGTCTCGCGTTACTATCTTTCTGCCATTTCATCTTGGATGTCTTCTCGCCAACTCAAACTCAATCACTCAAAAACTGAATTAACAGTATTCCCACCCAAAAACAGAAGCTTCCTGCCTGACATTTCTATTTCTGTTGATAACATGATCATAAATCCCACCCCGCAAGCTCGTTGCCTAGGTGTAATCCTTGATTCACAACTGTCGTTTATTCCCCACATCAACTCTATATCTAAATCATGTTACATACACCTAAAGAACATTTCCAGAATACGCACATATCTGACACAAGACACCGCAAAAACATTAATTCATGCACTCATCATCTCCCGCATCGACTATTGCAATTCCCTCCTTACTGGTCTTCCCAAAGTCAGACTTGAACCCCTACAATCTATTTTGCACGCAGCGGCTAGATTGATTTTCCTTACACACCGTTATTCCTCTGCTGAGCCACTCTGTCAGTCTCTACATTGGCTGCCTGTATTTCAACGAATCCAATATAAAATTCTTCTACTAACATACAAGGCCATCAACAAAATTGCACCGACATACATTTCCTCACTTGTCTCAAAATATCTCCCTACTCGACACCTCCGTTCTGCACATGATATACGTTTCACCTCCACTCTCATCACATCCTCCCATTCTCGGTTACAGGATTTTTTCCAGGCTGCACCCACTTTGTGGAATTCCCTCCCACGCACAGTAAGACTTTAATCTAGTCTTCAAACCTTCAAGCGTTCACTGATAACCCACCTCTTCAGACAAGGTTATGATATTCCTCAACCATCATCTTAATTTCCCTAGATTACCCTATTACCATCCTCTACACTGCTAACGCAAGACAACAACCCTCTGACCAACATTGCCACACACACAGCACACTCAATACTTTTATCTTTGCAGTCTAGCTGGTCCATTGTGCAATATGATGTAGCACATACCCTTGTGTTTCTAACTCCCATTGTCCCATAGATTGTAAGCTTTCGACCAGGATTCTCCTACCTCTCTGTCTGTATGTATTACCCAGTATTGTCTTATCAATGTTTGTTCCCAATTGTAAAGCGCTACGGAATTTGCTGGCGCTATATAAATAAATGTTGATGATAATGATGATGATGATTAGAGCAGGGACAGAGAATACAATATTCTGATTCCAATTGTGCTAACAAAAATCGCTAGAGAAGAGAGGAGGATAGAGGAGTTTTTTCTTTTTCAATATTTGGCACTCAAAGTGCTTTTTGGGTGTCCCCCATTATTTTGCCTAAATATTTCTGGCTGTCAAATTACTATCTGTCAGCAGTATTTACCAAATAATTTTTAGCCCTCCCCAGTGCTTTTGGGGTGTCCCCCATTATTTTGCCTAAATATTTCTGGCTGTCAAAATTACTATCTGTCAGCAGTATCTACCAAATAATTTTTAGCACTTCCCAGTGCTTTTGGGGTGTCCCCCATAATTGTGCATAAATATTTCTGGCTGTCAAAAGTCATATTTGTCAGTAGTATCTACCAAATAATTTTTAGCACTCCCCAGTTCTTTTGGGGTGTTCCCCATTATTTTGCCTAAATATTTCTGGCTGTCAAAATTACTATCTGTCAGCAGTATCTACCAAATAATTTTTAGCACTCCCCAGTGCTTTTGGGGTGTCCCCCATAATTGTGCATAGATATTTCTGGCTGTCAAAAGTCATATTTGTCAGCAGTATCTACCAAATAATGTTTAGCACTCCCCAGTGCTTTTGGGGCTGTCCCCCATTATTTTGCCTAAATATTTCTGGCTGTCAAAATTACTATCTGTCAGCAGTATCTACCAAATAATTTTTAGCACTCCCCAGTGCTTTTGGGGTGTCCCCCATTATTTTGCCTAAATATTTCTGGCTGTCAAAATTACTATCTGTCAGCAGTATCTACCAATTTTTTTTTAGCACTTCCCAGTGCTTTTAGGGTGTCCCCCATAATTGTGCATAAATATTTCTGGCTGTCAAAATTACTATCTGTCAGCAGTATCTACCAAATAATTTTTAGCACTTCCCAGTGCTTTTGGGGTGTCCCCCATTCTTTTGCATTAATATTTCTGGCTGTCAAAAGTACTATCTGTCAGCAGATTTAAAAAATTATTTTTAGCACTCCCAAGTGCTTTTTGTGTGTCCCCCATTATTTTGCATTAATATTTCTGGCTGTCAAAAGTCCTATCTGTCAGCAGATTTAAAATATAATATTTAGCACTCACAAGTGCTTTTTGGGTGTCCCCCATTATTTTGCATTAATATTTCTGGCTGTCAAAAGTCCTATTTGTCAGCAGATCTAAAAAATAATTTTTAGCACTCCCAAGTGCTTTTTGGGTGTCCCCCATTCTTTTGCATTAATATTTCTGGCTGTCAAAAGTCCTATTTGTCAGCAGACTTAAAATATAATATTTTGCACTCCCAAGTGCTTTTGGGGTGTCCCCCATTCTTTTGCATTAATATTTCTGGCTGTCAAAAGTCATATTTGTCAGCAGTATCTAAAACAATTTGTAGCACTACAAGTGCATTGGGCTCATAATGGATTCTAAGCAGTCCACATATGAGCAGAATCAGCAACCAGGTTCTGTCACCAGTCCTGATGGTAGTGTTCCCAGTACGTCATCTGGGAAAGGTGATGTCTAACTACACAGTCTTTTGAAATCAGTCAAAAAAACACACACCCCAAAAAAATTTACCGTGTTGAAGCGCAAAAGAAGTGTACAGAGGAAAAGTTAAATATTGCCAACATGCCATTCTACACACGCAGTGTCAGCAGACTTAAAATATAATATTTTGCACTCCCAAGTGCTTTTGGGGTGTCCCCCATTCTTTTGCATTAATATTTCTGGCTGTCAAAAGTCATATTTGTCAGCAGTATCTAAAACAATTTGTAGCACTACAAGTGCATTGGGCTCATAATGGATTCTAAGCAGTCCACATATGAGCAGAATCAGCAACCAGGTTCTGTCACCAGTCCTGATGGTAGTGTTCCCAGTACGTCATCTGGGAAAGGTGATGTCTAACTACACAGTCTTTTGAAATCAGTCAAAAAAACACACACCCCAAAAAAATTTACCGTGTTGAAGCGCAAAAGAAGTGTACAGAGGAAAAGTTAAATATTGCCAACATGCCATTCTACACACGCAGTGGCAAAGAAAGAATGAGGCCTTGATCTTTCTCTATTAGTGGCAGATCAAAAAATGTTACTGAGCCTTTTTCTTGTACGGACACTCGTGACAAAGCAAAACAAAGTAATTTGGATTCTAAAAGTGGTGCACAAGTACTGTTACGCGTGAAAGCCGAGCTGCAAGAAAACAGTAAGGCATCAGAGGATAATGTTTGCTCTGAATCAGAAATGACACCAATCCCTGGGGAGAGTCCATCCTCCAGTGGTATGTCTAATCGTGAGCATTCTGTTAGTGACACAGATACCAAATTGCCTTTCTCAATTTCTATTTATATTCTAGACTCTATAACGGCTGAATAGTTTACAATTTTACTCCTAGTGGAGAGGGGGTCTGATGCAGACAGATACCAAACTACCTTGGTCCAT
The DNA here is from genome assembly GCF_038048845.1 of Mixophyes fleayi. Lineage (NCBI taxonomy): Eukaryota > Metazoa > Chordata > Amphibia > Anura > Limnodynastidae > Mixophyes > Mixophyes fleayi. The sequence goes on along the minus strand of NC_134403.1, from coordinate 292,950,836 downwards.
TTATTTTTACTTTCTAATTCCACAGTCTATGCAGGCTGCTTTTTTTCTATTCAAATACAAGTGGAGGGCGGGGGCATAGATAGCCACCAAACTACCGTGGTCCATTTATTTTTACTTTCTAATTCCACAGTCTATGCAGGCTGCTTTTTTTCTATTCAACTACAAGTGGAGGGCGGAAGGGGGCATAGATAGCCACCAAACTACCGTGGTCCATTTATTTTTACTTTCTAATTCCACAGTCTATGCAGCCTGCTTTTTTTCTATTCAACTACAAGTGGAGGGCGGGGGGGGGGGCATAGATAGCCACCAAACTACCGTGGTCCATTTATTTTTACTTTCTAATTCCACAGTCTATGCAGTCTGCTTTTTTCTATTCAACTACAAGTGGAGGGCGGGGGGGCATAGATAGCCACCAAACCACTGTGGTCCATTTATTTTTACTTACTAATTCCACAGTCTATGCAGGCTGCTTTTTCTCTATTCAACTACAAGTGGAGGGCGGGGGGAGGGGGGGGCATAGATAGCCACCAAACTACCGTGGTCCATTTATTTTTACTTTCTAATTCCATAGTCTATGCAGGCTGCTTTTTTTCTATTCAACTACAAGTGGAGGGTGTAATATACACCCAAAGACGATGGCTGCATTGCCAATAGGCAAAGATGAAGAGGAAGACAACCAGGTTTGTGTGGAGAATTAAGGACGGCCTACCATGGATTAAACTGCTTTCTTACTAATTTATTAGCTTTAAAATTACCTTACTTATCCAAGAAACAGGTGGAGCACTAAATTAGGTTATTTTATGCCCAAAAACATTGCTTTTTAATAAGGATGAGCGGGCTCGGATTTCGCTAATCCGAGCCCACCCGAACAGTGCGAATCCGGCGGGATCCGAGCACTGTTCGGGTACTTCCGGCCACCCAAGGAATCCAAAACGAGGCTATGACATCCAAGTCTCGCGTCGGATCTCGCGAGACTCGGATGTCATAAATGCCCCGCTAGCGGCCGCCATCTTCATTCTCCCTGTGGGTAGTGTAGAGGGAGGTTGTTGAGAGATAGTAATACTGTGCTCTGTCCTGCTGATTATTTTAGTAAAGTGTGCTCTGTCCTGCTGATTATTTTAGTAAAGTGTGCTCTGTCCTGCTGATTATTTTAGTAAAATGTGCTCTGTCCTGCTGATTATTTTAGTAAAGTGTGCTCTGTCCTGCTGATTATTTTAGTAAAGTGTGCTCTGTCCTGCTGATTATTTTAGTAAAGTGTGCTCTGTCCTGCTGATTATTTTAGTAAAGTGGTGCTTTGTCCTGCTGAGTCCAGTAGTACTTTGGCCAGTGCTCTGTCCTGCTGATTAGTTTAGTCAAGTGGTGCTCTGTCCTGCTGAGTCCAGTAGTACTTTGGCCAGTGCTCTGTTCTGCTGATTCCAGTGGTGCTTTGGCCAGTGTCTGTCCTGCTGAGTCCAGTGGTGCTTTTGTGCTGTATTTTTTTCTGCTAAGTCCATAGTAATTTGATAATTATCCCAAAATCTTAAAAAAGCAAAAAAAAAAAAAAAAAATGTAAAAAAAATATACAAAAAAAATATATAATTAAAAAAAATATTATTAAGCAATATATTATTGCAGTCCCAAAAAATAGGTACTGCAATCTAGAATACTACGTTCACTGATTCTGCAGTCCAAAAAATAGGAACTGCAATCTATATTACTATGTTCACTGTTTCTGCAGTCCCAAAGTGTGTGTGGTTTAGGGGTACGCTCTCTTGTGCTGCATATAATGGAGTACAAAAATTTGGAGGATAAAGTAGGGAAAGATCAAGACCCACTTCTTCCTAATGCTGAAGCTGCTGCCACTATTCATGACATAAACGATGAAATGCCATCAACGTCATCTGCCAAGGCCGATGCCCAATCTCCTAGTAGAGGGCATGTAAAATCCAAAAACCCAAAGTTCACTAAAATTACCAAAAAAAGGAAATTCAAAACATGAGGAGAAATGTAAACTTGCCAATATGCCATTTACGACACGGAGTGGCAAGGAACGGCTTAGGCCCTGGCCCGTGTTCAGGACTAGTGGTTCAGCTTCACCCAAGGATCTAAGCCCTCCTCCCCCCCCCCTCAAAAAAATTTAAAAGAGTTATGCTGTCAGCAACAACACAGCAAACAACTCTGCCTTCTAAACAAATGACATCACAAATCCCCAAGGCGAGTCCAAGGGTGTTGGTGGTTGCGAAGCCTGACCTTCCCATCACTGTACGGGAAGAGGTGGCTCCTTCCACCATTTGCAGCACGCCCTCTGCATATGCTGGAAGGATCACCCACAGTGCAGTTACAGATTTGGCTAATGAAGGTGTCAATGTTGTACACCGGGAGGAGGCTATTAATGTAGCTGGCGCTGAGGAGGAACTTGACGAGGAGGATGCTGATATGGTTATTTTAAATGAGGCACCAGGGGGAGAAAAAGTTGATGTCCATGGGATGAAAAAGCACCAATGCCTGGTCAGAAGACCAAAAAATCCACCTCTTCGGTCTGGAGTTATTTTTATCCCAATCCGGACAACAAATGTATGGCCATGTGTAGCTTATGTAAAGCTCAAATAAGCAGGGGTAAGGATCTTGGCCACCTAGGGACATCCTCCCTTATACGTCACCTGAATAACCTTCATAGTTGAGTGTATAGTTCAGGAACTGGGGCTAGGACCGTCATCAGTCCAGGGACACCTAAATCCCTTGGTCCTGTTGTATACACACCACCAACACCCTCCTCGTCAACTTCCTCCACGATCTCCATCAGATTTAGTCCTGCAGGCCATGTCACCAGCCAGACTGAGTCCTCTTCAATCCGGGATTCATCTAAGGAATCCTGCAGCGGTACGCCTACTACTGCCACTGTTGCTGTTGCTGCTGGTAGTCGGTCATCTTCCCAGAGGGGAAGTCGTAAGAACGCTACATCTTTCACCAAACAGTTGACCGTCCAACAGTCGTTTGCCATGAACACAAAGTACGACAGTAGTCACCCTATTGCAAAGCGGATAACTGCAGCTGTAACAGCTATGTTGGTGTTAGACGTGCATCCGGTGTCTGCCATCTGTGCAGTGGAATTCAGACTAGTACCAAATTGGGTACCGGGGCCACTCCACTACGCAGTCCACAAAGCTTCGTATCAGATATTAAACTACGTTCACTGTTCCTGCTACATCAAAAAAGCATGAACATGCCCTACCTGCCATCAACAAAAACAAGAGGTAGTGACGCGCTAGAACTCCACCCTCTATATGCTGCAGAGGATGGAGGAGCAGCCATCTGTGCAGTGGAATTCAGACTAGTTGAAGGAGGTATTGTGGCCCCGGTACCAAATTGGGTACCGGGGCCACTCCACTACGCAGTCCAGAAAGCTTCGTATCAGATATTAAAGTAATTAAACTACGTTCACTGTTCCTGCAGTGCAGAAATATTAGTATCAGATATTAAATTACGTTCACTGTTCCGGGTACATCAAAAAAGCATGAACATGCCCTGCCATCAACAAAAACAAGAGGTAGTGACGCGCTTGAACTCCACCCTCTATATGCTGCAGAGGATGGAGGAGCAGAAAAAGGCCATTCAAGCCTACACAGCCACCTACGATGGGCCACGTGTTTGTGCCGCCCACTTGTGTCGCTTAGCTTAGACATCCAGCTACCTCGGTGCAACCTTTTGGACTAAAAACAATATTGTGAGGTGTGAGGTGTGAGGTGTTCAGAATAGACTGGAAATTAGTGGAAATGATTGTTATTGAATGTTATTGAGGTTAATGATAGCGTAGGAGTGAAAAAAAAACAAAAAACTGGATTTTAGCACTTTTTATGCTTTTTTAAAAATAAATCAGAACCCAAAACCCTAAATCAGAACCAAAACCTTTCGTCAGGTGTTTTGGCAAAACAAATCAGAACCCAAAACCTCAAGCTAATCAGAACCCAAAACACAAAACACTCAAAGTGGCCGGTGCACACCTCTACTTTTTAATCAAAATAGCAAAACAAAACCAAACAAAACCAAAACCAAAACACGCAAGGGCAGTTTTGCAAAACCAAACCCAAAACCAAAACACGAAGGTAATCCAGATCCAAAACCAAAAACAAAAACAAAACACGGGGGTCAGTGAGCATCTCTAATTTCAACAAACCCAATATAAAATTCTTCTAGCACACAGGGCCGTCAACAAAATTGCACCGACATACATTTCCTCCCTTGTCTCAAAATATCTCCCAACTCGACACCTCCGTTCTGCACAAGATCTACGTCTCTCTTCCACTCTCATTACATCCTCCCATTCTCGGTTACAGGACTTTTTTCGGGCTGCACCCACTTGGAATTCCCTCCCTCGCACAGTAAGACTTTCCTCTAGTCTTCAAACCTTCAAGCGTTCTCTGAAAACCCACCTCTTCAGACAAGTTTATGATATTCCTCAACCACCATCTTAATCTCCCTAGATTACGCTATTACCACTCTCTACACAGCTAAGACAAGACAACAACCCTCTGACCAACATTGCCAAACACACAGCTCACTCAATACTTTTACCTTTGCAGTCTAGCTGGTCCATTGTGCAATATGATGTAGCACATGCCCTTGTGTTTCAAACTCCCATTGTCCTATAGATTGTAAGCTTGCGAGCAGGGTTCTCTTACCTCTCTGTCTGTATGTATTACCCAGTATTCTCTTATTAATGTTTGTTCCTAATTGTAAAGCGCTACGGAATTTGCTGGCGCTATATAAATAAATGTTGATGATGTACGTGCGTGTTTAAAAAAAACGCACATTATGTTCCTTTTCTGTTTGTTAATGAATCAGTCCCATAATGGTTAGAGTAAAGAAATATGAGAAAAAGTATGATTTATAAACACATTTCAAAGTTTACAAAATGTTACACAAGGTGGAAGAGACAAGAGTCAAAGAAGAGATGCATTTTATATAAGAGGCAGAGGAATTGCAAGAGGACAAAGGAAAAGGAACAACTAACATAAAGCAGTAGCAATGGCATGTAATAAAATAAACTAATGGTTAAGACAATACAAAAAACAACAACCAACGAAACAGTTACTAAATAACACCTAACAGGGAGAGAAACCCTGTGCCACCTAGTGTATCCCAAGGAAATGTAACTAAAGGGACTGTGTTTTCTTTAATTAATGCAATGCCTTAATGCAATATGTTTATAAATGTTATTCTAGATGTGGGGTAATCCTGCTTACCACCCCCACATCTCCTTATGGCATAGGAAGTTTTGTGTGGTACCCAGTCCAACAGTCTGTACAAAAAATATTTCAATGTAAATATTAGAGGGGAAACAAAAATCAAAGGTTCATAGAAATAAAACAATTAAGAGAAAAAAACAATGAAAAATCTCCCACCCATCCCCCATGGGAAAAAAGCAATATAGTGGGTTACCTTACCAAGGAACATTCTGGAGGTTGTGGTAGCTACTTATGAAGGCTAACAAGCTTGTGATGATCATATTGGTTTAAAAATAAGAACCCAGCTAGTCAACCTACCACAATTAGTATATAAGTGGGCATACCGTACTATGCAAAATATAGGAATCTACAATTTATTAGAGGGATAAATCGAGGGGGCATCAACGGTTAGTTTCTTTTATCATTTTATTTTAGTAAACACAGAGCCCAACACAATTTCTGCCGTTTTTACATTACATTTTATATTTCACTAACACATTAATAAATGGTTCAGAACATAAGAAAAAGATTTTCAAATAATTCAATAAAGGTATGATTTTAATACAATTTGGTCTGCAATAAAGAGTGCCCCAGTCCGAATCTGTTCTTTTCCCTCTTTGGTACATGGTTAATTAGTAGGCAGCCCAAGCTTATTTATTGTAAGAGGTTTATCTTTTCCAATAGGCAATTGTAACATTGTTTTCCAAGTAAAGAAAACAGAGATGCTTGATCCAACAGCCAGAAAAGAGTATCCTATAGTAGATAAATAAACAAATTAAAAGACACACTAAGAGGTATATTTACTAAACTGTGGGTTTGAGAAAGTGAAGATGTTGCCTATAGCAACCAATCAGATTCTATCTGGCATTTTGTAGAATGTACCAAATAAATGATAATTAGAATCTGATCAGTTGCTATAGGCAACATCTAAGAGGTATATTAAACCTTCTAGCAATTAAAAGTTGAGGTGTTACCCATAGCAACCAATCAGATACTAGATATCATTTTCTAGAATGTACTAGATAAATGATAACTAGACTCTGGGCAGCACAGTGGCCTAGTGGTTAGCACTTCTGCCTCACAGCACTGGGGTCATCAGTTCAATTCCCGACTATGGCCTTATCTGTGTGGAGTTTGTATGTTCTCCCTGTGTTTGCGTGGGTTTCTGCCGGGTACTCCAGTTTCCTCCCACACTCCAAAAACATACTGGTAGGTTAATTGGCTGCTATCAAAAATTAACCCTAGTCATTCTGTCTGTCTCCCTCTCTGTTAGTGTGTCTATATTAGGGAATTTAGACTGTAAGCTCCAATGGGGCAGAGACTGATGTGAATTAGTTCTCTGTACAGCGCTGCGGAATTAGTGGCACTATATAAATAAATAATGATGATGAATTGTTAATATGGGCAAAATCAATACTTTTACTTTTAAGAAGGCTTGATAAATCTATTTCTAAGCCTCCAAAACGGAAAGTCATATATGGAGCATAAAGGTAAAATATATTGTAAATGTGGACGTACATGTTTTTTTTGAGTAAGCATTTCCCAACTACACATTTGCACAAAGAAAGTACTGTGACACAGAGGGATATCTGTCACAGCGTTTCAGTAATTCACAGCTTTTATGACCGTGCTAACGGTAATAATGTGCACTATTATTGTAGCAACAATAATAGTGCGCAGGCCACGTTACTTTCGAGAGGAACCCATTCAATTGAATTCCCCCCAAAGGATCTGCTACTAACGTTGTGGCGCCAGATACAACAGGACACCTTCAGAGGTCTTGTGGAGTTCATGCATTGATGGGTCAAAGCTGTTTTGGTGGCACGAGGGGAACTAACACAATATTAGGCAGGTGGTGTTAATTTTGCTGCTGATGTGTGTATATATATATATATATATGTTCGTTTTCTTTTATATGTTACTAAGATCAGTTTACATGTTAATTAAAAGTGTTAGAAATCTGTATATTTTTTGCACAAACCTTCAAATATTGTCCTTGGTGAACATGTATAATGGCCTTATAGGTCTAAGATATGATCAGACCCAGAGCTTGAGGTGAAATAGCTTTGCAGTACTTGAGGTCAGTGACCTACCAATAGCCAAAAATCTCAGGGTAGCAGCCAATCTTTGCTCTGCAAATATGGCTCTCTTGAAATATGTGTCCACTTTTTCCATGACAGTGGTGACCAGATGCAGTGGCTCCTGGAAAATAGGGCCTTTCATCCACTAAACATTCCTGAAGTCATCAGGATTATTCTCCCATATCTCCTGTAGCAGTGGCATATGTGAAAAGGACTCTCTCCTCAGCAACCGGTCCTAGGTCCAAAAAGTGTTAATTTTGTTTCCCCCTTTCATCATCAGCTATTTATATAGCGCCACTAGTTCCGCAGCGCTATACAGAGAACACAATCACATCACAGTCTCTGCCTATTGAAGCTTACAGTCTAAATTCCCTAACATACACAAAAACAGACAAAGAAAGAGACTAGGGTCAATTTTTGATGGTAGCCAATTAACTCTTTCTCATGTTTGTTTGTAGCGCTGTCACCATGGCAAAATCTTGTGTACAGTTCTGACAATTATGCCATTTCTTATTCATGGATGTTTGTGTGTGGTAAGGTTCAGCCCATTACTTAAATTAGGTTTACATATTGCTGCAGAGAAGGCAAATATCTGTAGAGCAAGCATGTATCCAATTGGCCCAAATAATCAAAGTCTAATTGTCGGCGAAACCGGTGAAAATCTAGCGGACCGCGCACTATTACCGTTATTACGGTAATAGTGCGCGGAAAAAAACGTTATTACAGTAATTTTATCGCTGGATTTCAGCTCGAAGCTCCCTGAGCCGCGAGCTGAAATCCAGCTAATTTCCGAACAATTGAATACCACCCATAGATTGTGTGGGCCGCAAGAAAAAGTCTCATTTGCAATTTTGGAAGGTATATTAAAAAATAAAAAAAATAAAAGTTTCATGTTTTCTTCCCGGTGCTTGACACTGTGCCCTCCATGCTGCTTTTTCTCCCCTTCACCTGTCTCGTTTCATATTGCGCCCTTCATGCTGCTTTTGCTCCCTTTCCCATCTCCCATTTCACACTGTGCCCTCCATGCTGCTTTTGCTCCCCTTCACCTGTCTCTCATTTCCACTGCACCCTTCAAGCTGCTTTTGCTCCCCTTCACTATTGCCTTCTTTCTTCTCGGGGCTCCTCTCTATGCACTCCTCACTGCAAATGTCGGGCGTTGATGACATCATGTTCAACATTCAGTGCTAATGAAGGAGGGCCCAGCAGCGTCACAAAAGTATTCTTTTCTGGGCCCTGGAGGGGCCGCATAAACTACACATTTGAGACGCGAGTTTCGACACCCCTGCTGTAGAGTGTGTACAGAATCACAATCATAATCTTTTCAGAAAATGGTTATTAGAGATGCAGATCTCAGATCGGACGGTAAATTGTGTAGGTGTGTACGCATGAATCAGCATGCTCATTTGGACTTCAGTTGTTGGTAAAATCGTTACAGAAAAAGTATTTGAAGTAAGTTTGCATAAGTATGTACCCAGCTTTAATGTGAAACTAACTGGATACAGACCCAGCATACCTTATACCCAATGGGGCTTGCAGTCTAATGATTTTTAAACAATGTACTTACAAAAATTATTTTAACTTCATTTTGTATGGCTTGATTATGATATACTGAAGATTTTGAGCATGTGCAATAAGAAGATTGCTTAATTATAATTATTGAATCTACCCATACACATATCAGCTTTGTGGTTTGCAATTATTTTTGTATTTTGCAATCAAAATTGTATGAACCTTGGCACTACAGCTCAATGATTGTATGCCAAACACTTAGCATTAATTAGAAGACTTCACTTAATGCAACCATACCACAAAAACCAAAACCCTTGTGTAGGTGGCTTAACCAGGGACAACAGAACAAGGGGGCTCCGCCAGCTTGCCTACCCTGAAAATATACATATTTTTTTTGTAGGCACCGATGCCTGCCTCCTAACTATCCAAATCTGCACTATGAACAGAGCAGGGATTGGAATAGATACTTGGGTATGGGGAAGCTACACGTGCAGGGGCTTCACTGCGCAAACTCTGGCAAGGGGGTGCTGGGAATGTCAGCACCTGTCTCACCTTATGCTAGTGTCTCTTGACTTTGGTCCTCAAGCCCCCTAAAAGTCCAGATTTTAAGGCTGTCCATAAAGGAACACAAGCGACTAAAATAGTTCTTAAGTTATTTTGATTCCGTTGCCTGTGTTTAACCATGGATACCATGGGCTGTTGTGGGAGTTCCTTTTGGATTTGGAGTTGGAGTGGAGTGGGCCTTACGCAAAGTGTGCATATACAATGAAGAATGCCAACAGGATACCCTATTCTTCCTATTTAAGTGCAATACTCTATTTATATTGTATCATTAATGTCCAGACCACTGTATTGCAACTTTAAAATAAGTAGGGAATACAGAAGCAAAACTTTATATCAGTATGAACAAAATACTGGCGTGTCCATATTTGTAGATGACCGTGAAAAATGTCGACATTATCTCAAGTAAAACTTTTCCATTTCTAAACTTTGTGGGAGCCCTCATCAAAATAAAGATTCTCAGGCAATAGTAGTTTCTAAGGGGTATATTTAAGAAATAACGGTAGTGCACTATCGTGCACTTACCGTGTAAATTAGTCCACGATGTCTCCTACTCAAATTTATTAAAGGTGCACCGCAGCTTTGCACTCATCGTTTTTGCGAGCAGTCACCATACAACAGTATGGTGACTGCTCTGGCCGCAATCTAACAAGTCCCGAACTTGTTGGAAACTTTCGGGAACTTGTTGTGTTAATGTACGCTACCTGAAGCTGGCGTACATTATCAGAATTGAAGAAATCCAATGCTGCCAGCTCTGCTCCGAAGAGCAGAGCTGGACAGCGCATGTATGGAGGGATCACATGATCCCTCCCTGTCACTCAGACAGAGAGGGGATCTTTCTTGGAACTGGACATGCGCAATTGAAGAATGAAAAGAAGGAGGAAAAGACCCAGAGACAGCGCTTCCGAAGAGGGGGGTATGTTTTTTTACATCACAGAAACAGCAGTTTTTCGGAACTGCTGTTTCTATGCTGGGTTGTACATAAATGTGAGAAATAGTTCAATCCTTATCATTGCGATAAGGATTGAAAACTACTTTTCACTTTATGTGAATATTGATAAATGTGCCCCTAAGAAACCCTCAGCATCTGCGGCGCACAACAAAAACACCACTATTTTACTGCAACAAACCAGCGAATCGCTACAAAATTACAATGGAAAGGCAGTGCGGTCACCTCTTCCCAGAGACGTCATACTAAGGGGCATATTTAAGAAAGCACGATAGTGCTTTTTACGGGTCATTAAGGTGCCTCCTGTCCTCCGCAAATTTATTAAGGGTGCATCGCAGCAGATATCATGGATATCTGCTGCGTTGCATTCCTCTTCATTTTTGGGAGCAGTCACCATTCAACAGAATGGTGACTGCTCCTGGCCGCAATCTAACAAGTCCCGAAAAAACATTTTTTTCGGGAACTTGTCATGTTAATGTACGCCAGCAGCTGGCGTACATCATCGGAATGGAAGAAATCTAATGCTGTCAGCTCTGCTCCGAAGAGCAGAGCTGGACAGCGCATGTGTGGAGGGATCACATGATCCCTCCCTGTCACTCAGCGCGCTCTCTCTGCAACAACTGAGAGGGGATCTGTGTGCGCATGTCCAGTTCTTAGAACTGGACATGCGCAATTGAAGAATGAAAAGAACGAGGAGAAGACCTGGAGGCAGCGCTTCCGAAGAGGGGGGCAAGTATGATTTTTTACATCGCAGAAACAGCAGTTTTTCGAAACTGCTGTTTCTGTGCAGGGCTGTACATAAATGTGAGAAATAGTTCAATCCTTATCATTGCGATAAGGATTGAAAACTACTTTTCACTTTATGTGAATATTGATAAATGTGCCCCTAAAGGCGTAACGCGTCACAATATCTAGGGCTTTTCCTGCACTGTGGCCAGCGCTGGACGCGGTACCGCTCGCCAGGCGATATCGCGAGGCTTTCTGCGAGACTTGCCCTGGCTGCCGATAGGTGCATGCCAGAGAAGGCTGCCCAGAGACAGGAGCCGCGAGCTTAACGAGGTCCTCACTCACACACGCGCGCGCGCGCCAAGTCCGCCCCACCCACTTCTTTGCGCCGTCAACCTACGTGACGACGTCACTGGTACGTCATTTCTATTTAAGAGAACGGCCCGGCTCGCCCGGGCGTTCAGTTGGGAGCAATCTCTCTTACTGTTCGCGTCGCAAGTAGTCGTCATTGCACTGATATACGAGCGGCAACGTTAATCCGATTTACAGATTTATTTTTTGTGAGCTGTTAAACGTTACCAACTGTGAAAAACCCGAAGCAACTGAGTTCATTATTTTCGTTCTATATATACACCGAAAGACACCGACCATTTTCCTGCTCGAGGGATCCAGGCCTCCTTATCGTTTAGTTATGAGTCATGTGGCCGTCGAAAATGTTCACGGTCTAGACCAGCAGGTGAGTGTGTGTATGAGGGAGTGAGGGGTGTAGCGGCGTAGACAATGGCGGCCTAGTCTGGTGGTGAGACGCCTGTGTGCGCAGTTACATAAACCTATCCCTTCACCTATCAGGATCATTGGGGAGGACAACACCAGCGCTCTTATAGAAACCCCGCAGCCTCTGTAGTGAACCTGTGCGAGGGTTGAGGCCGGGCGGGTGCGTCATCAGGGCCAGGCGGGTGAGTCACTGTCCAGCGACTTGATGACGCACTCCCGGTGTTTGTCCTTGTCTCTCGGTGAATGGTTGTGAGTGTATTATTGGTTATTTCATGTTCCACCGGCGAGCAGGGAAATATGGATGTGGGGCCTGGCTGCCGCATCCTCACAATGGCGGCCTTTGTGAGCTGAAAGGGGGAGGGGGAGACACGCAGCCGGTTTACTCATCCTCGCTTACACGCTGGCTTCATAGCTCCTGTCGTGCAGCTCATAATATGGATATCATCATTACCGGTACGTCCACTACCTTCCATCACCAAATTGCTGATGCTGCCAGTTCTTCTCACTAGTGTTCCCTAAGTATCTACATAATTATTATTCCTCCGCACGTGTTGTGTTCCACACTAGCCGGTGATCGTCAGGATTCCCCATAATCCTGGTTTACGCGGTGTATCGACACTTTCACCGCCATATAGAAGTAAATACTGTGTGAAGTTGCTGCTAGAGAGCCCGAGACAGATTTAGTATAAAATACCTAATTTTTGCAATGGTGTCTGCACTGTCGTAGTTTGGAGGCAGACTGCTTGGTATTGTTGGCCATGCTTTTCTCACGTCTGTTTGCTTTAGTGATGCATTTTGTTTTTGGGTGTTGCACAATTGATAGTGAGGCTTCACTTCCTGTCTAGGCAGGTTGCCGGTTTTCAAATGGCATTTAGCAATTCTTATTGAATACATAAGTCAGTTTACTCACTAACTTCATAATGATGCTGGTTTCCTCATATGCTTGCTCTTTGTGGTCTCTGGACTCGTACACAGTACGCAACGGTATATGTCAAACTTCAAAGTGTGTACACTTAGGTTGTCATCAAATCGCGTTTTATAGGTCTTGTTTGGCATTACTTATAAAAAAAAAAAAAAAAATTGTCATGGGATTGTTTTATATTTTTCTACTTTGACCTTACCACAGCTTTCTGTAAATGAGAAATGCTTTTACTGTTTAATATACTTTCCAGATGGGTAACTCAAGCTATAAAAGCCAGTGATGGGATGTTTGATTTCTTTCCACCTTTTGCACATTTTATTGTTTTTAAAAAGTTGAGTGTTTACCCTTCACTGATGTTACAGTGGTGGGGGGTCTGCTAAAGTTTGAAAGATACACAAACTTCCAGTTTTGGCTGTATCATTTTTTTTCCCCTTAATGTGAGGTACACTTCGATGGGACTGTACTCACCCTCTATAGATCTGATTTTAGTAAATTAAATTATTCCAGTAACTCGGATTGGACATCCTCCACTCCCTAAGTGTTTAACATCGGTGAATTTCTTAGATTTGACAAGGTGGCAGTCTTGCAGAAGAATCTTTGTCGACATGCCTCCATTTTGTCTTTCATAATGTCTTGCTTGTATCTTGACTGCAGTACCAAATCTAGCCAGAAGATGTCTTGTTTTTGTTGTTTTTTTTCCTTTTGAGGTATGCATTGCAGTAAAATCATGAAGCAAAATAGTTTAACTAATAACACCTGCAGTATAGGATGGTATTTCCAGTTGAATGTTTTGCTCTCCAGTGAAAGTATATAAGCCATTATTAGTGTCTGGTTACTTCTTTTAAATCACTAAACTGGTTCTCACATTTTTAGTTTGCTGGCCTAGACTTGAATTCTGCCGACACAGAGAGTGGTGGCTCTTCAACTAGTAAGTCTATTTACCTTGTATGCAAGTAGAAAACTTTTAGTTGTATATTTAAAGCTCTTGTAACGCATCACTTTCTCTCTCCCCCCCCCCCCCCCCCCTTTAAATCCTAGAAGGGCGTTATATTCCTCCTCACTTAAGAAACAAAGAAGCTTCAAGACTTGGTAAGTGTCTGTCTTCATTGAAGAAAGTTATAGTACTGCCCACGTCTGTGATTAAATATATAGGGACAGATGAAGCATGTCACAATGAGTAGCTTGTCTAAACCCACCCTCCCCACTAAGCAGATGTTTATATCTGCTAGACTTTGTTACCTTACCTTTCAGTCTCTGAGAGGGTGGGAATATTGAGGAAGAAATGCATTAAAAGCTATATTTGTTAGCGGAAACAGAAAAAACTAGCTATGTGTAGTTTTTCAATTGTTCAGAAGCTGGTAAACTGTTCTGAAAGATTTATTATCGTGTAGGTTATCCAAGGTGTCAGTACCCAGCTGTAGATGTGTATAAGGGCTACGGTGATTGGTGGTCCCAAAGAAATGGTACGGTTGGTTACCTGTCTTGGTGTGTTGGCTGCACAATAGCTTGGCCTGCATAAGCTAGCCATTGAGCTGTCCGTGAACTGCAGTGGAATTCTAATTAAATTGCTCTCAATTTAAAGTGATTTCTTCTCCTCTTTTAAGATATTGTAGCAGTGCCACTTGACTTCATGGCTTAATTTAGTATTTCATGAAGGCTTGTGTTTTTTTTTTTTTGTTGTTTTTTATATATAAATATACTTTTAACACAGGGAAAAAGGCCTGCATTTGTTCTGTGAGTTCAGTGTTGTAGTCACAATTTTTATATTCAACAGACTCCAATGCAGACTTCCTTAGATTTGTAGGGTGCAGACTTCTAAATCTCTGCTACATTCTTATGCTTGATTTTTACCAGTTATTATTAATTTAACTGATTTTATTTTATTACATGTGCGAATCTTGATTGCAATTAAATAATTAACACTAATGTGCATGTAACGTACATTACACTGGGGTTTATCGGCTTGCTTTAGCTTGCTTTTAGACACTAGTTACATGATTGGCTTGGGTGATTTGTCCACAAGGCCCTCTGAGTTACTTTTACTAAGAATGCTGGCCATGTCTGGCAGTTTGAGTATACTTCTCCATATGGTATTCACAATTGTGGTTTCTCCTAAAGATTCAAACTGGGATTCTGGTCGTGGAGGAAATGGCTACATAAATGGAACAAATGATGACCGTGTGAATGGATGTGATCGTACCGGATACGCCAGTAGGGGGGGTTCTGGTCGCACTGACAGAGGTAGCTATGTACTTGGTTTTTCCCGTTATCGCTGTATTTAACATAGGCTACCCAATCTACTGTTTTCCCCTCTGAATTAGTGATGTCATACCTTGGCTTAACCCTTTTGCTGCTGAAGCTTTCACCCATGTGCTGATCTGATTTTACCACTTTTTAGGCTGTTCACATTCCAACTTCAATCTTTGCTAATGTAGTTGAGTATATTCTCATCGTAGATTTGTAAGGTGCCACAGTATTCTGCAGCGCCATACAGTAGGAAGAACAGTACATACATAAAACAGACATGCAAGGTAGAAAAATCAACAGACATGAAAGCAAAGGGTATAAAGGACCCTGCTCATTAGAGAGCTTACATTCTAAGTGGAAGAGGGCACACCTGAAACAAGAGAACAAATGTGGTTCAGAGTGAAGATTGGGACAGGTATGAATAGTGTTATCGGGGAGTCAGTTATAAGGTCACCTCTTAAAAAAAAAAAAAAAAAAAAAAAAGGTTTTTCAGAGTGTCTAAAGATTTGATGGCTGTGGGAAAGTCTGAGTGGTAGGGAATTCCATAAGTGGTTAGCAGCACAGGAGAAGTTTGGTAGGCGGGAGTGAAGTGGCTACCAGAGACGCAGATCAGAGGTATATCTAAAAGGGTGGGAGGGAGAGTATTTTGATAAGCGATTTGAGATGTATGCAGTGGTAGTATTGTTTAGGGCTTTGTGGGTAAGGGTAATTTGCAAATCCCTACATTGGGTGCCTGTGTCCTCCAGAATAAAATTCAAAGTGGTGCAGCAGCTGTGGTGCAGTGAGAAGAAAATCAGTCTAGCAGCAGCATTTAGGATGGATTGAAATGTTGATATATGGGTGTCGGGAATGCCAGATGGCAGGAGGTTGCAATAGTAAAGAGGAGATGAGAGAATGTATGAGTTTTGGTAGCATGTTGAGTATGAAAAAGGCGTATTCTGGCAATGGTTTTTAAGGTTGAGTCGACAGGACTGGGAGAGAGTATGTGAGGAATAACGCAGAGGGTGGAGTCAAGTGACACCAAGGCAACAGGCTTATTGTGAGATCACCAGACCTGTCCAGTTTTGTAGTTTAATCTTCCATACCTATAGGAGAAAGGATACCTGGAACTATCTCTTCCCCCTTGTGCTGGATGCTGTTAAATCATTGCATGTATTTAATGACCTCACTGGTAGTCTCCTTCCAGAGGAAGGATGTACTTGCAACTCTGGTGCTTTGTGATCAGTGAGTATATTCTTTCTTCCAGGAACCCTGTTTTCTGCTGAGGGGCATGCCCCTCGTTGTCTTGGGTAATCTCTGCATTGAGAGATCCATACAGATATTACCAAAATTTAAAGCGCTAATAACTTTCACAGATGCAAATGAAAGTTGTGTGGGGGTTGTTCATTTGCACTGTTCACTTAATCCTGGTAATAAAATTGACCTTATTAATTGACTGTTTATAATACAGCACAAATATTTTCTAAAGGCTAATAATGAAATTGAAAGTCCGGGGCTTTCAGTGCTTGCGCTAAGGGAAACTAAGGCATTGCATCACAAGTGGAATGGGTCTTTTCTGACAAGCTGAATTCTGCTTAATAAATTCTACAAGTAAGAACATTGCAGCCCAAGTCTATATTGATCTAATGACTCAAACACAAACAAGCGTGGTTTTTTTTGTATATTCAACTGCAGGAAAAATCCATAGTAAAATTACAGCGTGCACTTTGTTTGGACTTATTTTTTATTTTATCTTTTTCTTAGGATTTTATGAAAGAGATAATAGCTCTGGGTGGAATTCAGGCAGAGACAAAGACGCATACAGCAGTTTTGGGTCGCGGAGTGACCGCGGTAAATCAGGTTTATTTAGCGATAGAGGAAATGGAACACGGAGGTGAGTTTTTTTTTTTTTTTTGCAAATGTAGGTGTTCAGTATCGCTTGTACCATGACTGGTTAAACGGCCGACTAATAATTCAAAATATTGAATAGAATCCAACCATTTAATTTGTTCCTCAAGTGTACTTAAATTGCCTGGTCACTCTGAGCTGTAGAGTTATAAAGTGCATATTAACTGTTTTCTAGGATGTTTGCATGTTAAATGAAAATGAACTAAAAGTTAATTAAAGCAAAATTATTGAAGGAACTTAAGAGGGGAATTCAATTCCCCTGAAGTAGTGTCGCGATAACGCTATTACCGTTACAATAAATGTAACCCGCCTGCTGTTGAAATTACTGTAATAGTATTTAAGCGCACTTTTACCGTAATAGTGCGCAGGCCGCTTTACTTTTTACAGTTACGTGGCCTAAATCTTTGGGTGCTGGGTGCTGACCAGTGATTTTGGTTCACAAGCAAAGCTAACAATTCATTTCTTCATTCCATACCAAACTGTCCCAACTTTTGTACATTTGTGAACTGGTGATTAGTAACTAGTTTGGAAACTAGATTTAGTTTTATTTTTTTTATGGCACTTAGTAGATTCTTATTGCAACAATGTATATTTTTAAAGCTTATTTTAGAAGTATGCATCATTGTTTAAAACTCTTTTTGGGGATGCTTTTTGAAATGGTTGTTAAACACCTTGTGTTTTGTGCACACAAGTAAGGTGAGGTCACTTTCTACTCCCAATAAACCTGAGGGGTAGTCCTGTGTGCTGTTCTCGCACCTTGGCAACCAGAGCATAAACTGACTGGTAAAGGACCTATTTGCACCTCAGGTAAGCTTTCACTACACCACAGAACATTGGTCTGAAGTGTATGAAGGAGCTCTACCACCTGCTTCACACAACTTGATGATTGTTATTTTGTCATAACTGTTCATCAGATCTATCTTCTACACTTATTATGCTGACACTTAATATTCTCTTGTAAAATCGATATGTCTTGAGTTTGGAGGCAATTTGAATAAAAGGATGCAAACTGTTTGTTCTATGTGTAGATCTGATGACCGTCGTACAGATGGCTTTGATGGTGCAGCCAATCGTGGTGACAAGAGTGGTTTTGGTAGATTTGATCGTGGCAACAGTCGTTGGACAGATGAGAGAAATGATGAAGATGACTGGTCAAAGCCGCTTGCACCAAATGATCGTGTTGAACAGTAAGTATTTATGAATGTGTTTCTGTTCTGTTTGTGGTGCACTTTCACTCTTACATTTTACTAAACTTTCTTTTTCAGAGAGCTCTTCTCCGGAAGCAACACTGGCATTAACTTTGAGAAATATGATGACATTCCAGTTGAAGCAACAGGCAATAACTGCCCTCCACATATCGAAAGTGTATGTATTTTGTAAATCAGTGATGCTCAACTTTTTTGTATTGAGGGTTTGTTTTTCTCCAAACATCTGCCTTTGAAACGTGTGTTACAGGGTGCTACATGAATTGGTTACCTTCTACATTTATACTTCACAACACTATATCTGTTCAGTGGTTGCAATGGAAGGCATTTCAAGGCAGTGAACACAGGAAAAGCATCCACACACTTTGGATGTCTGGATAAGAGGGGTCGTAGAGCACTACAGTCCTGTGAATTGTTCAAATTGAGATCACTTAGTGACTATAAACTAGCAGACTTTATACACCCCAAAAATTTAGTGGTAAAAAAAACATTGAAGTAATCAGCCATGCCAACCTCTGAAATTATTAAAATGAGTTGCAGGTGAAGTCTTCATATTCAACACTTAATATGCTTAACCAACATTAGTCATACTATTTACATATTTGTATCTGTACATGTTTTCATATGTATTTCTAATGTTTCTTTAGAGGGCTATATTTCTTCCTAAATAGATTCCTCATTACTGCTCCAATATAACTTTTTTTTTTTTCTTTCCAAAAGTTTCATGATGTCAACATGGGGGAGATAATTATGGGAAATATTCAACTCACCCGTTACACGCGACCAACTCCAGTGCAGAAGCATGCCATTCCCATCATCGTGGAGAAGAGGGACTTGATGGCTTGTGCCCAGACAGGTGATAAAATAATGACTGGATCCTGAAAGTGCAGTGGCTTTACACCTGTTTATACTCATTTGATCAACATCAAACATTGGGGCAAACGGCGCTCTCTAATATGTCTTCTCCACCCCCTCCCCCAAGTATTCTAGTTAGTGGTTATGCTGGAGGAGAGTTCCAGTAATTTGATTTAATTATTAAATTGCTGTTTTTTGTTTCTAGGTTCTGGAAAAACTGCAGCATTTCTGCTCCCTATTTTAAGTCAGATATATGCAGATGGTCCTGGGGACGCAATGAAGCACTTAAAGGTATCTTTAAACAGTAAACTTGATGTTTAACTTCAATAGTATTTTTATTAATTTTTCAAAAATTATGGGGTACAGAAAGAAGGAATGGGGGGGTAAGGAAAGGACACAAAATAAAAAGGGGAAGGATTGAAGGGGTACATAGTGGGGGGGAACACATTAAACAATTCTGCTGTTAAACCATATTGAACACATGAGGGAGGGAACCTAATAGGATCCCTTTCGATTCGTGAAAGTTACACTGGTCGAATGGTCACCATGGAACTACTAATAGGGACATTGGGGAACTTCGCTAAGTGTAGGAGATGCAGGTAGTAAATCAGTCTATTCGGTCTGGACGCGCTCCCTCTCCGTCCGTAACATACACATGCCAGCTGAACCACTTCATTATCGGGGACGAGGTGGCAGTGGAGTAGGGCATCCCCTCTGTCTCCATTTCAAAGCTGAATTGCACCTTGGCCACTACTTTCAATATCAAGGGTATCTATGGTGACTTCCAACCTTGAGCTAAGGACGCTCTTGACATATTAGCATATGATGGAAACTGGGGGGGGGGGGGTAATGCTGCAGTAACGCAACCTCCGGGGTATAAACTTGCTATTTAGATTGCAGAGGCCCTTGGGGTCATCAGACTGTTATAGCAGGCTGTCTGGTATGGAGATATTTTGGTGGTAGGATAAGTGGGCTTTTCCCTTGACAAACTTAATTCCAGTTTCAGTTGATAGCTTGCATTTCTCAACATTTCTTGTACTTGCAGGATAATGGAAGATATGGAAGGCGCAAACAGTTTCCACTATCCCTTGTATTAGCTCCAACAAGAGAGCTGGCAGTACAAATCTATGAAGAGGCCAGAAAGGTGTGTTTGTTTTCCACACCCATTAAGTTGTTTGCTCCAACTTTAATGTATTGGAAATATTTAAGTGTCTTCATTGTCTCCCTCTCCCCCACATAGTTTGCGTACAGATCTAAAGTTCGGCCATGTGTTGTTTATGGTGGAGCGGACATTGGGCAACAGATTCGAGACTTGGAAAGAGGTTGCCACTTGCTTGTTGCTACACCTGGCCGTCTTGTTGACATGATGGAACGGGGAAAAATTGGCTTGGACTATTGCAAGTATGTCAATGTGTTGGGTTTTTTGTGTCTTCAGTGTGCATTATCTTAATGTTGGCAAAAGACAAACTGATTCCACTGTAGTGGGGGTAAGGGTTTCCCATAGATGGTAAGCTTGCGAGCAGGGTTCTCTTACCTCTGTCTGTATGTATTACCCAGTATTGTTTAATGTTTGTTCCCAATTGTAAAGCACTACAGAGTTTGATGGCGCTATATAAATAAATGGTGATAATTAAAGGAATAGCCTCAATTACAGAAAACAAGTGAGGGGGGGAAAAAAATCCAAACATGTCCAGCAAATTTTTGCACTAAGTTTATTGGTTTTAACTTCAAATATCTCTAGATATCTAGTACTGGATGAAGCTGACAGAATGCTTGATATGGGGTTTGAGCCGCAAATCAGGAGAATTGTTGAGCAAGACACAATGCCTCCAAAGGGTGTTCGTCAGACAATGATGTTTAGTGCTACCTTCCCCAAGGAAATCCAGGTGAACACATACAAAAAGCGATAGTGTTGAGTGTCCCAAAACATGGAAGGTTGTAGAGTTTATAACCTTATTTTTCTTTAAAGATTCTTGCTCGTGATTTCTTGGAGGAATACATTTTCTTGGCAGTAGGAAGAGTTGGCTCCACATCTGAAAATATCACACAAAAAGTAGTCTGGGTGGAAGAAACTGATAAACGTTCATTTTTATTGGATCTTCTCAATGCAACAGGTAATCTAAACCTTAATTCTTCAGTTTCAGCTTCTCAAGTTTGAGATGGCTTTTTTTGTTTTGTTTTGTTTTTTAATTGTATATCCTGTCAAAACTTTATTTTAGGAAAAGATTCGTTAACGCTGGTGTTCGTGGAAACTAAAAAGGGTGCAGATGCTCTTGAGGATTTCCTCTACCATGAGGGATATGCCTGCACAAGTATCCATGGAGATAGGTCACAAAGAGACAGAGAAGAAGCACTTCATCAGTTTCGTTCTGGAAAAAGCCCAATCCTTGTTGCTACTGCTGTAAGTTTCTGCTTTGTGGTGTGACATTTTCTTAAAAGTTAGTACACAACTTAATAGTTCATCTTATTTCTTCAAAGGTTGCAGCCAGAGGACTTGACATTTCAAATGTTAAGCATGTTATAAATTTTGACCTGCCTAGTGACATTGAGGAATATGTACATCGAATTGGTCGCACAGGCCGTGTCGGTAATCTGGGTAAGCGTTACTTTCTGCAGAAACTTGTGACAGTCCATTTGAATATTCTTGCAGTGAAAAGTTTCAGTATTGTGTAGCTGATATAATACTAGAGCAAAAATCTCTTCTGCCGCGCAGCTCACTTGAAACATTTTCATTACAAAACGATCTATTTTGAGACTGAAAACTACACTTGTAACATTAAAATCATGCAAGTTAATTGGATCAAGCAGAAACCAACTTGAATTTTCTTTTGGTTATAGGTCTTGCAACATCTTTTTTCAATGAAAAGAATATAAATATAACGAAGGATTTATTAGATCTACTAGTAGAAGCAAAGCAGGAGGTACCATCATGGCTGGAGAGCATGGCTTATGACCAGCATCACAAGACTAGCAGTCGTGGCCGTTCAAAGAGGTAAGCTACATAGTCCCATGATCGGTTATGTAAACGTTACTTGCTTTGTATGTACATTACTGTTTTGTTTTTTTTAAATGTAATCGTGTTCTAACTTTTTTATTTTTTATTTTTCCCCAGTCGATTTAGTGGTGGGTTTGGCGCCAGAGACTACAGGCAGAGCAGTGGCGCTAGCACCGGCTTTGGTAGCAGCCGTGGAGGTAGGAGCAGTGGTCATGGTGGCAGCAGGGGATTTGGAGGAGGTAAGGCATTTCATATACACAACTGGACTATATGGTGTCTATGGACCATTAATAGGACAGGTTTGAAATGCATACCACAGCATATTTGCGCTTTATTTAAGGGTATTGTTGCAATTTATTAATCTCTACAGCTATTTTGCTGTCCGGATTGTGCAGTGACTTTTCCAGGTTACCTGAAACTGCTAATATTTTCCTCATCAAGGCCAATTTAATATATTAACAGCCAAAATGTGGTTGCATAATTAGTAGGGTTGTTGCAATGGTTTATAGTATGGAAGTGTTTACTGGCATTTACTTCTGTTCACAATATATATTTATAGAGGTGCATCCTGTAGTGGTATTGTAAAGTGACTGCACAAACTACAGGTCCACTAGGCCAGGCCTGATGAGCAGCATGTTACAGCAGCACAAACATGCATGTCAGAATGTTTTAATATTGCTTTGTATTGCTATATTGTGTTTTATATATGGTAATATTAAGTATATGTTCAAACTAAAATAAACTAGCTACATGAACATTCGTGAAGCAACTAAAAATACTGCCAGCTACTGATCAATGTTTGAGCTTAAATTTCATAACTTGAACATACAGTAGCTGTATGAGATATGAACAATACCTGTAATGCAGAATGTATAATCTGCTGGCTACTTTTATTTCACTGTGGTTTCTGCTCACAGGTGGATACGGTGGATTCTATAACAGTGATGGCTATGGAGGAAACTATGGTGGCAGCTCCCAAGTTGACTGGTGGGGCAACTAAGACGGTGTGCAACAGAAATGACTCAACCAAGCTAATATGGAAACCACATGTAACTTAGCCAGACTATACCTTGTGTAGCTTCAAGAACTTGTACATTACCAGCTGTGATTCTCCACTGAATTTTCTTTTCAAGGGAGCTCTGGGCCATGAAGAAAACAAATGATCTGAAAAAGAAAGCCCTACTCTGAAGGTGTTGGAAGATTTCATTGCTGTAGTTTTGGATTAATTCCCAAGTCCACCCGTCTCCCAACAACTGCATTTATTTTGACTGAGGATAATTTGTTTGTTATGTACTGTGCCTTTAACTTTAGACAACTTTTTATTTTGATGTCCTGTTGGCTCAGTATTGCTCAAGGCATAAATTGTTATAAATAAATCTATTGAACTTGGGCGAAATCAAACCTTGGCACACAGGTGTGATGCAACACAAAACAGGAATCGTTTCATCCATGCATTAATATTACAAGGAAAGAAAACTTGTGCAGTAAGTCTGCATTAGGGCTTCTGTTAACTTTGCCACTTGAGGCAAAATACCTTGAAGCATATCAGAATAGTTTCTAATGTGGCAAACTGTACAAAGTTAATAAGTTCTGATTTGCTCACTCTATCCTGGAAAGGTACTTAGAACCTGAAGTCTTTTCAATAAGCCATTCCAGTCACATAGGCGTATGAGTTTATTCATACGCATAAAGCACTGTTTTCAGAGAACACAATACAGCAATTCCTTTAACGATGTTTAGGCAGAAGAGTAACTTGTGAGCTAGCCACATATGGGCCGAACATTTACAGGGATCGTTAAACTATCTGAAACTTGAAATAGTTTTTAGGAGGTATCATCTTTAAATTTACTTTGCCTGTCATGAAAAATGGCAGAATGGCTGACCACAGCAGTATGTGGTTCTGTGACAGGCCTGGCTGATTTTGGTCTAATAACGCATGCTAGTGTTAATGTTTTTTGGTCAAGAGGGTATGAACAGAAAGAATTATGCAGCAGGCTTTATTTTAATGCAGATTCACATTACTCTGTTCAAGCTGCGTTGAGTGGTTATAAACATACTTGGCTTACAGTAGACTTTGTAAAATGGCTCCAGAAGAGTAAATTGAAATCTTAAGATCAATGGTGGAAAAAATGTACATGACTGCACAAGGTGTAAAATCTGCTTATGTGTGCAGTTTAGTCAGTTTTAGTTGCATAGGTTTCCATTGTATTTAGTATGTCAATGCTAAATCTGGCCAAAGAGTAATTCCCAACTTAACACCTCTGCCACTTGAAATTTAGCTTACTCTAAATGTAGTTGAATTATAACAACTTTGGTGGCATAGGAATGGCAAAAAATAAAAATCTAAAGTGCAATAGATTTTACAAGTGTTTTGTGCCTTGCTCTAAAGCTTTTTGTAGGTGCACTTGACAGTATTGAGGTCATTGTTATGGTGCTATTTAAAATATAGGTGGCCCTTGTACATTTTTGCCCATAACTTTATACAAAAGTCTTTTATTGCACATTCAAAGAATTTTTATACAAGTCTTGTGTATGTGTCCTTAACCTCAAATCTTATTTTTGTCTCTTTGCGATGGCAAAAAAAACACTGCTTAGAGTCTAGGGCAAGATTGAGACTTATTTGGGACCATGGGAGTGATAGATGGGGAAGCAAACTATTTTGCACACAATGGATTTCTAGATACTTTTTGCTGCTAGTTTTGTGTAATATTTATTGAACATTTTGACAAATATTTATTTTTGTAAGCCTAAGTGATTCTTTGAAAGCTTAAAGAAACTTGACCAAAAGACAGTACAAAAACACTGGCACTTGAATGTTGAATGTCAACGTATGCGTGAAATTATATATTTCGGGGTAGTGTGAGCTTTTAATGTTAAGTCATATTAAACTCTTAAGTCAAATTAAGCAGACCCAGTATTGGCTGAGCAGCCATAACTTTCTGGTGTAATTAAAATAAAATTGGCAATTTAAAATTTAAACATGCCAAGGTTTTGATACACTTGTCTTAAGATATTAATGAAACACTTCAAAACACTGATGTGAAGTGTCCAGATTCTCAGATGTTTGTTGCGTGAGTTTTGTTTAGTTGTGTGGTTTAATTTTTTTTTTTATTTCAGTGAATGTCTGGCACATTGCAATCCTCAAACATGTGGTTATCTTTGTCATACTGGTAAAATCAGTGACTTGTGTCCTCAATGATTACATATTAGCAAGTAATTTTTGGCAATACCTTTTTAACAAGATAAGGTTCACAAATTTATATGCAAAGGATAGATTTGAACTTGCTAAATGTCAAGATTGACCGTCAAGTCGCTCTAGTTTAGTAATTGCTTATTGTACTAGTTTAGATGCTTAGCACTGCATGTGCTGTGCATTACTGATTTTATTAAAATAAAAGTTGAATGGCAAACAATAAGTCTTATTGTTTTATTTTGGACTGTCTCCTCTCTCTCCTTTCATTACTGTAATGAGTTCTCTAAATTACATTTTTGGGTTTAGGTAGGCTTCATGCAATGATCAATAGTGTTGGCTTTCCATTTTCTGGGTTGTCATTATCTAAATGTTTTTCTTCATCTTTTAAAATGGCTAAGTACTACCCAACTTAAGACATGGCCACTGACTCATATGGTAGGAAATTAATTTGCATCCTGACACTTTAACTGTACTTTATAGATTTTATTTTTTCTTAAAAATGCCTATCAGACACTTAGACCCAAAAAACTAAAGTTTTTCAAGAAATTAAATTCAAATGTTTTGAGAACCAAGTGCAATCAATTTTTGTGTTGCAAATGTTACTATTTGTGCGAACTACTCTGATTCTTTATTGGGGGAGCAGTCTTTAAATCAATATAAGAACCGTGATGAGGATTCTGTGATTTGTTTGATAATGCTGCTAAAAAAAACACATATTTCTCTTCTACCTTCGGGGGGGGGGGGGCACTGAGACATTAGATATAGTAAGTCGGACTAGAATTTTAGGCACTTGTCATGCATGTTTGATCCCCACACCCCACACTCCTCCCCTACTATGCCTTGCCTCTCCTGCATAGACCTGGCTTTAGGTTTTTCATGTTTTTGTTTTTATTCCTTATAGGTGCAGGGATCACTAAGACCCAGAGGAGTGAATAGCCTGTCAGTTTCCTTCACTCTGGGTCCCTGAGAAGGAGGGAGTGGCTTTTCAGCTCACTCACCATTATTGCCAGCAGTCTCTCCTTTCCCTAGTTAGAAATGAGCATAAGGACACATTATTCAGCCTGCCACATCAGCAAGCCCTTGAAATTAATGAAGTCGGGCTGTAGTGAAGCTGTCAAAGCCTCTCCTACTGACCTGCCGCCATTTCCCCCCCATAGACAATGAGCAATGGGGGACCGGTCAGGCGATTGCCTTCCTCAGGAGGCAATACGCATACCGCATACCAGTTGAACAGCTGCAACCTGGATACAGTAACTTTCTCTGCATCTCTCAAACACAAGCCAAAAGCCATAATATAGTATAGGCTGTCTTGGTGCGCGTAGAGGTGGTACTGGGGGCCGAACTTCCCCCTCCTTCAGTCCTTGACACACTTCTCGGACGCTATCTATTTCCTGGAGACTGGTGCAGCTATACACACTGCTGCACACTGGACCTACTTTGCCTCTCCTAAACTGGTACCTGTGTTTTTGTTTGGACATGATTGCTGTCTTAAACATAGTTTCCTCCTTTTTAGTCTATTTAGACACTGGTACAGAACTGGTTTCAGAGTCTGGGTATTGGTGTCTAATATCAGGAGTTGCCTAGTGTATATCTTCCATATGTGTATATATAACTATACGATGACACTTTTCTAACATTGTGTTATGTGTGAAAGGAGACTTCCAAGGGTAAGGGACCCGCTGGTACGTGTCTGCTGCATTATACATGTAGTAATAGATTATCTTCTGTACAGCCTAACCCAGACATCCTCTGCAGCTTGCAAAGCTGAGGTCCACGAGCGACAGGTTCCCACTCGGGTGGCCGCAGCTCTGGTGGAACCGGTCTGGGCCAACTAACTGGCAGTATCCATAGCCGAACTCACTACGGTGGTGTCAAGGTCTGCAGAGGTACGTGAATCTTCCCTTTCTCACTTCTACATACTCATGCGCCGTAGTCCATATCTGTCGCAGACACGTCTTTCCAAACAGGAGCAGCTATGCCATTATCCCAGTCTGAGTCTGCCCAGAGCATGGCTCAGCCGAGGGTGGTGAGTTGGATCTTAACTTACAAGACACTGTTAGCTCAGAGGATTCCTCATTCACGCACAATGTGAATTATCATCCTAGAAATCGGACACTCTTTAGATTTTGCAGAAAATAAGCCTACAGCCCCTTCTGCTATCACCCTATTTAAGTGACTGGTCATAGGTGGCCTGTTTTCCACACTCCACGGTTGATGGAAATGGTGTGTGGGGCTTGGCTGAAGCCAAATAAACATTTTGAGGCCGGGCAGATTTAAATCTCTACCCTTTCCTGGCAGAGGAGTTGGTTAAATGGAAGAAACTTCTATGAAGTCTGTCCACTACTTCTGCTATCCCTACGCAGGGCAGGGTTTCTCTCAGGGACCCTACTGACAAGTGTAATCTGGTCCTCTGCTCAGCATATGTGGCAGTGGGCAGTTTGTGTATAACCAACATGGCTAGCAAGAGGTATGATTTAATTGAGCTCCCTGTGGGATTGTGCAAAATCTGCCAGAGGAAAAGGTATAGGTAACACTATCCCTATACAAGGTTAGCAAATGGAGAGGAAGTTCCTCTGCTATGAGTGACCTGTAGGTGTGTGTAATATGAAAAATGGGAAAAATTTGTTTCATTAACAAGTGACTTCTTTATTTTCAATGCAAACACAAAAAAATTGATTTCTGTTCAGAATCGTATCAAAAATAGCACTGTTGTATAACCGCTTATAAGGATGCACCAAACAGCATAGGCTGACAAGGTGTGCACAGATGATACACAAACATGGAATTTACATGAAGTATAACATCAGCCATACTCATGCTTTTATCTTTACATCTGCATAACTCTAACAAACACAGGTGTCTGAGAAATATTGCCAGCAATATCAACTGTTATGAAATAAAACTTATATTATGATTGTTGTAACAAATAGGAGTACTCCAGATGGCGCATGCAGTACATGGAAACAGAAATAACATTGTATACATTATGTACTATTGTACAGTGGGGCTTGTATCAGACTGTTGGAGTAGTAGGTTGTTCTAGTGCTTTCGCTTACATATTAGAATAGATTACGCTGCTAATGAAAATATAATAAGTTGTCTGGGTGCCCAATGCTGTGAACTGTTGATATTGTTGGTAACACCAAAAAGACCAAACGGGTACTTAATCGTTATTTAGGAAGGTCCCCAGATCAAAATCTAGGTTGAGGCCTTTGGGGTGGAGAGTATGTAAATCGTAGATCCACCTTGTCTCTTCCCTAAATATGCTTTTAATATAGTCACCTCTCCTCCAGTATTTGTTAAACCTATTTAATACCCATAAACTTGAGGGTTGTGGCATCATGATTGTGGTAAATTAGTTATGTTCTGAAATGCTGTATGTTTCTAGTGATTTCTATGATTTATTTTTTTTTCAAAGTTATTGGTGTATTGGGTAATGATAGAGATCCTGTTTGGTTCCATAGTCCTCTTTAGGTTGAACCAGGGGACCCTTTCCATACCTACAGTGTCCAGGAAAGCTGAGTTGACCGTAATATGGTCATAGTTTCGATCAATGAACCTCTCGTTTTCTGGCCTGCTTTCTGAATACATTGAGGTCAGAACAGTTTCTTCTTACGTGCATGAACTTGCCTTTGGGGATGTTCTTTAGCCAGGTCTGGTGGTGTCCACTGGATGCAGGAATAAATGTATTACAATCTACCTGCTTAATAAAGGTTTTGGTTTTCAAATTCCCTCTTTCTGTATAAATTTCTAAATCTAGGAATTCCACCCTAGATTTGCTTTTATTTGCTTTAAAGTGTAGGGGAAGATTGTTGTGGTAGAGATATCATCATCATTCATTTATATAGCGCCAATATATTCCGTAGCGCTTTACAATTGGGGACAAACAGTAAACTAATAAACACACTGAGTAAAACAGACAAAGGTGAGAAGGCCCTGCTCGCAAGCTTACAATCTATGGGATTATGCAATGAAAATATCTAGATGTTTCAGTCCCTTTCCATATGCATAGAATATCATCTATGTACCTACACCATAAACAAATGTCTTCAATGTAGGGGTGATTTTTCCAGATTGAGAGATCCACTCAATGGGCCATAAATAAATTTGCATCACTGGTGTGAATTTGCAGCCCATTGCAGTGCCCCTCACTTGTTGGTAATGTCTGTCAAATGAGAAATTATTATGGTTGAGAACAAATTTGATAGAATCAAGAATAAACTTACTCTGGGTAGGAAAGATGTCAGATTGGTGAGTAAGTATATGTTTGACATGTTTGCAACCTGCATCATGGTCAATCACTGTATATAGGGATGATACCTCGCATGTTAACAGTGTAATCGTCATTCCAAAAGAATTGATTGAGGATACGCAGAACATCTGCAGTGTCTTTGAGGTAACAAAGTTGTTTGGTAACCAATGGTTGTAAGAAATAATGTATTCGGTTAGGTTATTAGTCAAGGAACTAATACCCAACACTATGTGCCATCCTGGAGGATTTTTGAGATCTTTGTGGATCTAGGGGAGACAGTATAGGAAAGGAATTTTTGAATGTTTTTGATAGCTATAGCTTGGGTTAATAAGGCCATCCAGCTATGGTTAGAGCAGTTAGTTCGAGGTATCCAGCATGACGTTCCAAGAGCGGAACGTCTCACTTTAGCAGAGCACATCCAGATCCAGGAAACCTCTTAATTATGTGGGTCAAGCAGCCATGGATGCTGTCTGTAAACTCCAAATTTTCAGGCCTTATTGCGGCTCACCACATCTTAATGTTATGCTCTTGGTCAGTGGACGTTGACTCAAAGCACACCTTAGAAAGCTTATCATTCGATGGTATCACTCTGTTTAAGTCAGAATTAGAGTGCGTTATCCAGGTGGCCATTGGAGGTAAGTGTACCTCTTCTCATGAGCTTCAACATGACATGACAAGGATGTTTTTGGTTCTTTTGTTCCTTTGGCCGAGGTCGGGGTGTCCTAACGCGAGGTCACTCCTCTGATCCCAGAGGAGCATATAGTAGAGGCAGAGGTGCAGTTAGGCAAAGAGCCACGAGGCCTGGTGACAAGCCCACCACATGATAGAATCTCTCCAAGGGAATTGGTGGTGGGGGCTTGTCATCTTTGTTTCCCAGAACGGTGGTGGGGCATCCACCACAGATGCTTGGGAGCAGATGTTCTTCACCACAGCCCTTCCCGTTCATCCCCTCAATGCAAGGCACTTCAGGAGGCCATCCAGAAGCTCCTAGCATCTGGAGTTGTGGTCCAGGTCCCACAGCAGGAAAGATGTCATGGGTTTTATTCCAACCTCTTTCTGGTCACCAAGTCAGACGGGTCCTTCTGTCCCATTTTAAACTTGCAGACCCTCAATAGACAGGACAGAATTCTCAGGTTTCGGATGGAGTCCCTTTCCCTGTTCCATGCCTGCAATGACTGTGCAAAGTCCCTGGCCTCCATAGACATCAGGGGTGTCTATTTACATACACAAATCTGGAAGGGGCACCAGTGTCTCTTTCGCTTTGCTGTTCTCCGTTCCAGTTCAGGGCCCTGTCCTTCAGTCTAGCCACCGCACCTCGAATGTTTACCAAGATAATGGCGATTATAGCAGGACTTCTGCACTCCCAGGGAATCGCAGTAGTACACTATCTGGACGACCTCCTTCTGAAGGCTCCGTAAGCTTCCCTTCTCGCACACCACATCCAGATCACTCTTCAGTTTTTGGAAGTGCACAACTAGATTCTGAACCTACCTAAGTCCTCACTTAATCCAGCTCAACAGATGCGTTTCTTCATTAATACGGTGACCCAGAGGGCCTACCTACCAAGGGACAAGGTAGTTTCAGAGTTGCGGGCTCTTTGCTGCACTCCCCCATTTTTTTATTTTCCATGAGTGTAGAGTGGTGCTTCGCACCAAGCCTTTTGTTCCAAAGGTGGTGTCCAGATACCACTTGAATCAGGAGATTATGGTCACAGCATTCCGTTCTGATTTCAGATGACACTTTACCTCTGATGTACGTGGTTCATGCGCTTCTTTGCTATGTTGACTGTATGTCCATAAGACTAAAGACTTCTTCGTCCTCTATGATGCTTATAAGTGGGGCTAGTCAGCTTTTATGCAATCTCTTGCCCGCT
>NC_134403.1:292739603-292914603 GCF_038048845.1 Mixophyes fleayi | reverse complement strand
TGTGGTTGTGCAATCTGCAAAATGTGTCATGTCTGCCTCTCCTGAAAATGGTTATAATAGAAATGGTATTGCTCATTCATTCTATTGGGAAGGAGACACTAGGTTATAGTGTAGTGTTAGGAGCTTGGGCACATAAATATAAATAAAAATGGCATTTTTCTAGAAGGAAGTCAAAACTGATGTCTGGTTTCTGGTAGTGCAGAATATATTATGGCTGATTGGGTTTAAATCTGGTTACTTGACAATGTCGTAACATGTATAACATCAGTGTTGTTCGCCACAAATCATTAGACTACCACATGTGCTCTGTGCATTGGGGAATTATCATACTGGAACACTCCTGTTGGAGTGTTCCAGTATGATAATTCCCCAGTATGATAATACCCCAATGATAATTCCCCAATGCTCAGTACCACTTAAGTAGTAAGGTAATGACTGCACTTTATCCATACTAAGAAACTAACCCACAATATTATGACTACCAGAATCTATCCTATTAAAGTTATTCCATCGTTTTCCAATAACCATTGTCTCTGCGATTTGTGTGGTTCCAAAGCACAAGCAATTTATTTAGCAAAAGAATAACAGTTCAATAAATCAGTACAGCTGATACATACGCTACGCTACGCTGTGCTGTGCTCTGCTGGATCCAGCTATACAGTCCTTCAGTCCTGAAGACTGTAGTCAGAGTGACTGCAAGCTGATTCCAGGGAGCAATATATATATATATATATATATGTACTGTTACAGCAAATACAATACAGGTGATTTTTGGCATGTTTTCATAGGTTCAGGCTCCTGGACAGTCCAGTGTAATGCAGGTCATTGGCCAGTTCAAACGACACCCTCCAAGGGTAGGAGTCAGCTTTCCAATCAGATGTATACTGATCTTCCCTCCAAGAACTACTCAAACTGGTCTATTTACATTATACAGACAATACCATTCTGATCACTAATTCCCTATATTCCATAACTAGCATACACGAAGTGCGATCTAATAGCTGATGGAACCGGATCACTAAGGATAAATAGGGGATTAGAATGACACCAAACATGATATGTTTCTTGTAACCTGAACCTTAGATCTCACTGAAGTACATATAACTTTATAATATTTAACTATAAACCCAATAACATCTGCTCATAAACAACTGTGGATTAGAACTATTATAAATATGTACTATATACAAGTGAATGTGTAAGTGTCAGTGTATGCGTGCATTATTTATCATGCAATTGCATCATGACACGTGGTGTACTGATCGCAATCGCATGGTAAAACAATATTAATCCATATACTTTCTTTCATCCAATTATTTGACTTTGACAGCTCCACCCTTTGATAATGCATAAAACTATCACCTTAAGATTTTATTGCAGGGTCTCAGTAGTATGTTTCATTGTTCTGTAATGTATGTCCCCCTTTGTGTATGACCACACTGTCTGTAGATCTCAGTCAGGTTACCATAAAAGAGAATCACAATCCTAGAAACATTTTTGTTTTACTATAGAACATATACCTCTGGAGCTCGGAGATAACCTTTTGTATGCCCTTCAAAGGTGCGATAGAACATGTATCAACAATATAGAATATTCTACAACAGTGTTCATGCCTAACATGTTCATCTGTCCAAAGCATGTCTTTTTGCTCAGACAACCGTTTAAACACTGCTGGCCTGATTCATTAAGGATCTTAAATGAAGAGGTATCTTATTTCAGTCTCCAGGACAAAACCATGTTACAATGCAAGGGGTGTAAACTAGTTTTCTGTTTTGCACATAAGTTAAATACTGACTGTTTTTTCATGTAGCACACAAATACTTGATAGCTTATTTGTACACTGAAATTTAAAGTTGATATTTGTGTGCTACATGAAAAAAACAGTTAGTATTTAAATTATGTGCAAAACAGAAAACTAGTTTGCACCCCTTGCATTGTAACATGGTTTTGTCCAGGAGACTGAAATAAGATACCTCTTCATTTAAGATCCTAAATGAATCAGGCCCTGCATGTTCACCAATAACATCATCCTATGTCTATCAACAATGTCATTTACGATCTCCTTCAACCTGAGACCACACCCAGCACTGTTTGGTCTACAACCTTACCCACCCAAGAATGATAATCACTCTCAAGGATGCCTGCTCAAGTCCAAATATTACTGGACTGGCATTGCTTGATGCACCTCTCTTCAACTATGGGGTCAAAGTATTTACGGGTGCAATACTCCTCAGACAATAGCCCCTCACACTGTCTCCAAGTTCAGCAAATTTTCCTTTACCCCTGAATTGAATAGAGTAATTGGCTGAGCCGATTGTACTAACAGCTTATCATTCATCCCCAACTCCTCAATATCACTACCTGAACCAGCCTCTGTCACTTGTTCACTATTGAAAGAATTGACTGTCCTGAAAAGAGAATGGGAGAAACGCGGAACAGGGAAAAACAGGAAAAACTACTACTTCATGCTGGACAACTGTCTTTTCAAAGTCCTTGGCTCAGGTGTTGTTAATTGGGGTGTTGTTAATTGGGGTCTCTCAGAAGAGATTCACTAGTGTAATTAGAACCTTCTCTGGGTGTTGACTCCTCTGCAGTGGAAATGGGTACCTGTGTCTCTCTGCTACCCCTAAGGACGTGATGCTGGTCTTCAACACTTGGTACCTGTCTGTCAAGCAACCTGAGTGTAGGAAATTACAGTTCCACAACTTACACTTACTGTTATGATGTTGGACTGGGAGAGTAACACCTCAGGAGACATTGTTTCGAACGTTCTCGGTTGCTGTCTCAATATTTGCTTTTTCCTTTCAAGGTCTAGAACAGTCTCTTCGTTACAAACTCAGCACAAGAAAAGTCAAGAATATTTCAAAAGATGACAGGTTAAGAGGCAGTTTAGAAGTGATTTTGATAGTGGGGAAGACTAGTGGCCGATGTTACCAGCCACTCCAATCAAGTTTCAACACTCATTCTATTCAATTTGTTCTAGCTAGTACTGTTACTCTATATTCCCACTGGCTTGTGGCTAACCCCTCCACTCTACTGAAACTGCCCTGACCACTGTAACTAATGATCTCCTCTCTGCTAAATCCAGGGGTCACTTCTCCCTGCTCATCCTCCTAGACCTATCTGCAGCCTTTGACACTGTAGACCACCCCCTCCTCTTGCAGACCCTTCACTCTCTCGGCCTCTCTGGTTCTGTCCTTACATGGTTCACCTCATACCTCGCCAACCGTTCTTTTTCTGTATCCATGTCCGGCTCATCCTCCCCCCCTCTGCCCTCCCAATTGGAGTCCCTCAGGGCTCTGTTCTTAGCCCTCTACTCTTCTCACTTTACACTTCCTCTCTCGGTGCTCTCATCACCTCATTCGGCCTTCAGTATCACCTATATGCCGATGATATTCAACTTTACATCTCTTCTCCTGATCTTTTCCCCCCCCCCCTCCTCTCTCGTGTATCTGACTGCCTCTCTGCCATCTCTTCTTGGATGTCCTCACGCTTTCTTAAAATTAACATCGCTAAAACCGAACTCATTGTTTTCCCTCCATCTAAATCCTCATCCCATCTGGATCTCTCCATAACTGTTAATAACTCCACCATCTCCTCTGTTCCCCAACTCCGCTGCCTGGGCGTCACCCTCGACTCCTCGCTCTATTTTGCCCCCCACATTCAATCCCTTGCCCAATCCTGTCGCTTCCAACTTCGCAATATCGCCCGCATCCGGCCCTTCCTTTCTCATGAAGCAACCAAAACCATTATCCATGCTCTTATCATCTCCAGGCTGGACTACTGCAACCTTCTCCTCACCGGTCTCCCCCGCTCTCGCCTCGCCCCTCTCCGTTCTATACTCAATGCAGCTGCGAGGCTCATCTTCCTTTCTCACCGCTCCTCTTCTGCCTCACCTCTCTGCCTTGCCCTTCACTGGCTCCCCTTCCCCTACCGTATCCTTTTCAAACTTCTTACCCTCACCTACAAGGCCCTCTCCCACTCTACTGCCCCCTATATCTCCAACCTTCTCCCCATCCACACTCCCGCCCGGTCCCTGCGTTCGGCCAATGACCGTCGCCTCTCGTCCACTCTGTTCACCTCATCCCACTCTAGAATTCAAGACTTCTCCCGAGCTGCCCCCTACACTGAAATGACCTCCCACGCTCCATCCGTTTGTCCCCTAACTTGTGCTCCTTCAAATGGGCACTCAAAACCCATCTCTTCCTTAAAGCCTACCAGCCTTCCACCTAACCCTCTCTCCATGGTCGCTTCCATCCCCTTGCTCCTCCTCTGTTGGGGTGTACGCTTGCTCCCCCCCCCTCTGACTCCCTTTGTGCCGGCTGTCTGTTTCCCCTCCCTTTAGGATGTAAGCTCTTTTGAGCAGGGCCCTTCTCTCTCCTGTCTCTCTACCTTCTCTTCTGCTCCTACTCCATTACATCTGCTTTGCCTGGAGCCTCTGAAGTTTTGGTACTAGTTGTTTATTGTTCTGTACTGTTATTCCCTGTACTGTCCATTGTTTGTACTGTGTTCAGCGCTACGGAAACCTTGTGGCGCCTTATAAATAAATAATAATAATAATAATCAAAAGTATGTAACTTGCTATCACTGCTCATACGTTGTAAAGTTATTACCAATAAAATGAATACCCCTATCACTTTCTATAACTCTAGGGATACCACATCTGCTAACAAAATCCCTGAGTATGACACAGCAATACATTAGAAACATTTCAATAACCCTTTACCCTGATATATTTCTTCGATACACCAGTACATACTTGAGGATCCTGCAAGGTGGTAATTGGATGAAGTTGATTTGTTTTACCTGAATAAAGTCCACCTGTAGGAGGGGTATGGGATGGCTCTATTGATATTGTCTTCCTGACATTTTCTTTCACTCAAGTTAGACAGGACATTGCCTTCCTACCTGCTTGAGAAGAAATGTCTGATGTACACCAATATGCTCCTACCAGCTTGCACATACCTTCTTTTACCCAGCTGAGTCAGACCATAAGCTGCTTCAGCTAGGCCTGGAACATACACTCTGAAAGCCACAGGCCTACCTTGTCCATCTCCCCAGGGTCCAGAGGACTCCTGACCACTTCCCTTCACATTCCAGACTGTTTATTCTTCAGGTAACAAAAATCTCATACATATTAACTAATTTATGTGTGTGTATAATTTAAAACAATACAAAGAAAACAAAACAAAAAATTGATTTGTCGGTTGTCACATAAAACCCTGCTGTCCATTTGACAGCTATGTCTGCCCTGTTGTAAAAGTCATGTACAGTCATGTGTGTAAGTGTTAACTTAAAAAACAGCTACTTCAGTTGGTAACTGTGCCACTGTCACAAGTCGTATTTGTAATGTGAGTGTTCTACTCAGGGCCGGACTGGGACAAAAAATCAGCCCTGGCATTTAAAGCACACTAGCCTACCTCTGTTGATGAGCAGGAAAAAAAAATGTGTGCCGCAATGCAGTGGCGGTGCCGCCAAGGGCGTACCTACATTATGTTAAGGGTGTGGTCAAAATGGTGCATTGATACATACATTATAATAAAACATTACATTTATCAGACCCTCCCCATCCATATTACGCCACCCCCCAGATACATTATGACACCCCCAGCCCACTGTACTTATCTATGCTTCTGATGCTGCTGACATTCCTGTAGAGTGAGCAGGGAAGCTCTTAGTCTCACGAGATTAATAAATCTCATGAGATTTAGAGCTCCTCTGCTTGCTCTGCAGGCTGTGCCCTGTCCGGGATGGAGCACAGATCCTCCTGCTGACCAACTGGATTAAGGCTCGGGGGGCCCGGGCACTTAAGTCAGGGGGGCTCCTATGATGTAATTTGGCTATTAGACAAATTTTTGACAAATACACAGCCAATACTGTGTGCACTACTGTTAGGTGCACGCAGTTCTGCCTTAACAAGTAGTACAGTGTGAAGCAGGACATATCTCCCAACTGTCCTTTTAGTCAGACCAAATCCTGACTAAGTGGGACAGACACCTACCAAATTCAGAACAGTTGGCAGACTGTCCTGGTCTCTCCTACCTGTCTTGTCATGGTCACCACTTGTGGCTGCTGGTGTCTTTAGATCAGTTGCTGCTTGTCTGGATCCTGGAATGTTGCATGCCCTATTTGGAGAAAAAAATGTGTACATGAAATTTAGCCCTGGTGTTAAATCAATATAGCATCCATGTTTTAAAATTAGGCCTCACTGCAGCCACAACATTAAAATACTAGTATTCACATTTGATAAATAGATCTATTTCCCTCCAACTTAGTCTGACATTAAATAGTATTCCCATTTAATAAATAAAACTATTTCCCTCTCTCCAAACAACCCCAGCAAAAAATTAAATAGCATTTAAGTTTAATAAATATATCCATTTCCTACAACCACCCCAGGCATTAAATAACTCATAATCACATTTAATAAATAGACCTCATTTTTCCCAAACAGCCCCATATCCAATTAATAATTAAATAGAATAGCACCCAATAATTAGCCCCCACCTGCAATTCACTATTAGATTAACAGCCTACCTCCCACATTATATTAAGAGCACTCCTTCCACACATTATAGTCATACGCCGCCCCCCCATACACACATTATTGTCATACAGCGGCCCTCACACACACACATTATGGTCATACGCCGCCCCCCACACACACATTATAGTCCTACACCGGCCCTCACACACACACATTATGGTCATACGCCGGCCCACACACACATACTATAGTTATACTGTTACACACATACACACTATGATCATACCCTGTCCCACACAGACACATACTATAGTTATACTGTTACACACATACACACTATAATCATACCCTGTCACACACATACTATAGATACATTGTCACACAAACTACCCCCCCCCCCTTTACCTTGTTCGCTCCGCGACGCTGTGTACAGTCTCTCCTAACACATGGGACGGCACCTATTACATGGTGCGTTTCCCATGTGACACATCTCCATAGCCATTCATAAAAGGGGAGGGGAGGAGGAGGGGACGCGCGGCCACCAGGAAGTAAGTGTAGGGCCGGCCCCACCGCTCAGCGCACAGACTGTCATGCCAGATTCTGCCAGAAAACCGTTCTCTTTTAGAACAGAACACCACACAAAGGTGTCTTTACACACTGTTCTCTTTTCAAACAGAACCTTTTCTCTAAGTTTATCTTTATAGCCTGTTTCGTCAAACAGCAACCTGGATCCTCTGTGTCTCTTTTCAACAGTAAATCAACTCTTCTCTTTATATTCATACAATTCACATACACATACACCTTCGTTTTCTGCGGAAAAAAATAATTTCACAAACAATAGTAATATTGTTTCAGAGGCTTTAAGAAGTGATTATACTATACATATAACAAACTATTAAAATGATTGCTTAAACACGTGGCAACAATACCGGAAGTTGCAATGCAATGCAACACATTTAAAACGCAAAACGACAATACAAAGAAACAGTTTTCTTTCATGTCCCTAGATTCAAGTTAGCACTCCTTGAATTACACAAAAACGGACATTCGATTTCACAACACAGAATGATAAACAGGTTTTGAAGACATTGCATTCTTACCCGTATATGATGCGTCTATCCACCCTTTGTTGAGGAACCGAAATCCGTAGGCTTTGCGAATTGTCCGGTAGCGTAATCTCACTGCTATGAGCCCCCAAATTATTAAAGTTATTTAATTGCTTTCCAATAACCATTGGCTACGCGATTTGTGTGGTTCCAAAGCACAAGCAATTTATTTAGCAAAAGCAAAAGAACAACAGTTCAATAAATAAGTACAGCCGATACGTATGCTGCGTGGTGTTGTGCTGTGCTGGATCCAGCTATACAGTCCTTCAGTCCTGAAGACTGTGGTCAAAGTGACTGCAAGCTGATTCCAGGGAGCAATATATATACAAGTACTGATACAGGAAATACAATACAGGTGATTTGGCATGTTTTCATAAGTTTAGGCTCCAGGACAGTCCAGTGTAATGCAGGTCATTGACCAGTTCACACGACACCCTCCAAGGGTGGGGGTCAGCTCTCCAAGGGTGGGAGTCAGCTTTCCAATCAGATGCATACTGATCTTACCGCCAAGAACTGCTCAAACTGGTCTATTTACATTACACAGACAATACCTATCTGATCACTAATTCCCTATATTCCATAAATAGCATACACGAAGTGCGATCTTATAGCTGATGGAACCGGATCACTAAGGATAAATAGGGGATTAGAATGACACCAAACATGATATGTTTCTTGTAACCTGAACCTTAGATCTCACTGAAGTACATACTTTATAATATTTAACTATAAACCAAATAACATCTGCTCATAAACAACTGTGGATTGGAACTATTATAAATATGGACTATATACAAGTGAATGTGTAAGTGTAAGTGTATGTATGCATTATTTATCGTGCGATTGCGTCATGACACATGGCGTACTGATCGCAATCGCACGGTAAAACAATATTAATCAATATACTTTCATCCAATGATTCAACTTTGACACTCCCTGTTGGAGGAAGAAAAGAGAAAAAAATCACTTGGGACTGTAGTATTCTCTTAGAGATGTGCTCTAGTTCGTTTGTCAAGTACATGTCACTAAAGCTCTTGTGCAATGTGTACCCAACAATCACACTCCTTCAGTCACTGGGATCTCCCCCTGCAGCCATGCGAGCCATAATTATAGGCAACCAGAACAGTTCGTCATTTTTATACATGGCCCTGACTATGCTCTATGTTTGCCATTTTTATATTATATAGGCACTAGATATCTTACATGAAAACCAGAAAGAAAGAATAGAAAAGTTGCTACTGTGTATAAACAGTATTGTATACACTGCCCATTTCCTCATGCAATCACTGTGCGGGTTATTAATAAATACTTTAATGAGGGGATTCCTAGAGCTGCATTTAGAACAGAGAGGCTTTGGAAGAGCGTACATCATTGACTGCCTAAAAGGGTCACCCTTTATACAGGATAGATATACGATTCCACTCAAGACCCTAAACACTTGTATGTTCTCCGTGTGTTTGCATGGGTTTCTTCAAGGTATTCCAGTTTTATCCCACATTCCCAAAAACAATAAAAACATATTGGTTGGTTAATTGGCTTCTGACAAAATGAAACCTAGTATACACACATGTCCAAAAGTATGTTAAAACCTGAACAGCACATCCATATGTGCTTGTTGAACACCTCATTCCAAAACCAAGGGCAAATAATATAGAGTTATTTTCCCCTTTTGCTGCTATAACAACCTCTACTTTTCTGGGAATGCTTTCCACTAGATTTTTGAACATGGCTGCAGGAATTTAGATCCATTCAGCCACAAGAGCATTGTTGATGTCAATCAAACCCAAATGTATTGAATGAGGTTGAAGTCAAGGCTTTGTAGCGGCCAGTCAAGTCCCTACACACCAAACTCTGAAAAACAATTTTTGTGGGATCTCGCTGTGTGCACAGGGTCATTGTCATACTGAAACAGGAAATAGCCTTCCTCAGATTGTTGCCACAAAGTTGGAAGTGCACCATTCTCTAGAATGCTATTGTATGCTGTAGCATTAAAATTCCCTTCACTGAAATAAAGGGTCCCAGGCCAAACCATGAAAATAGTCACAGACCATTATTCCTCTTCTGACAAATGTCAGAATCACTAGGTGGAGTTGGTGATACCTGCCAGCAGTTGGCGCTACTGAGTACTGAGGCACGGAGTCTAACACGCCCCTGGTTTTCACCAGGGACCCCCGCATGGAGGTATGGACTTTGCTGCAAGGGACGTGCAGGTCGCGAGGTAAAAATTGAGGAAGTGGTCACGGCCCACCAGGATGCAGGATGGAAGAGTAGTCAACAAGCCGGGTCAGAACCAGAGATACGGATATAGCCAAATCAGAAGCAGGAGAAAGGTCAGGAAGCCGGGTCAGTACCAAATAATCACTCTAAGGCAAAATCAGGAACCAAAGGGGAAGTCAGGAACAAGCCGGGGTCAGAGTCCAATAAACGGTAGCACAGGAACAAACGCTGGAGCAAGGCTGAAGACGAAATACTCTGGCAAACAAATGGCCTCAGTGAGTTCCTTAAATAGAGGAGAGGGATCCCTGTTAAGTGCATCAATCGGCGGGAAAACCGCAACCAATTGCTGGCTTGTCGCAGAGCGACGGAGCGTGGAATCTTGCGCATGCGTACTGATGCCAGACACAAGCAGCGTCACATTGCTAGGTAACGGTTGCCAAGCTCGCGTACGCAGGCGAATAGAACGGCAAGCGTATCTGCAAAGAGACAGGCACCCGTCTAGAGGCAGAAACAAGACGGCGCCTGACACCAAACTTTACAGTTGGCAATATCCATTCCGATAAGAAATGTTCTCCTGACATCTGCCAAACCCAGATTCATCCATCAGACTGCCAGATGGTGAAAGGTGAGTTGTCACTACAGAGAGTGCCTTTCTACTGCTCTAAAATAAAATAGCAGTGTGCTTTATAACACTCCAGTCAAGGTTTTGCATTGCACATAGTGGTCTGATGCTTGTGTATAGCTGCTCGGCAATGGAAAAAAATGTAAATCCTGCAGAAATATGGACAAATGCTATACAATATCCTTGCTTCCATAAATATGCATAGCATTTACTCTTGTTTTGAGACAACTTATTGCTGCAAATCTCTTTTTTTGCACATGGTAAACATCATGGGGTATATTTACTAAAATGCATTTTTGAAAAAGTTGAGATATTGCCTATAGCAACCAGATTCTAGCTGTGATTTTGCAGAATGTACTAAAGAAATGCTAGTTGGAATCTGATTGGTTGCTGTGGGCAACATCTCCACTTTTTCAAACCCGCAGTTTAGTAAATATACCCCCAAGACTTGTCTAAGGTCACAGATAACAGACTAGCACCTGGAAGATCAACTGATGTTGAAGACATCAAAGCTAGAACCAAACAGTAAATTCTTAGCACAAATCATACAGGAACAAAAAAGTAATTCTCATTTTTGTGTGCTTATTATTGCAAGTAATAATTTAATTTGTAAATATTTTTTATTTCAATAGAGTTGAAAGTAATTTAGTAACTTATTCTCTTCCTCACAGTTTAATTTAATGTTTAGAAATATTTTCTCTATTCTATTTTTCAATAAAGACATATATTCAAATTTACAGTCATGGCCAATAATATTGTTATTTAATAATGTACCAATTCTTCCAGAAAATTATGGAAATTAAAAAATATTTTGATTCAAGGTCTTGAAAAAGATCTATGCTTAGATCGAAATGCGTTTGTTATTGTTTGGTATATATTGAACTGCCTTTTGATCACCAATACCCTGGAGCCACTATACAAGCAAGATTGGATCTAGAAAATATTGGATTCTTTTGTTATATGCGGCTGAAAGGAGAGATTCTGAAGAAAGAGGATACAAGAGAAAAAAGAGCGTAAAGACCCTTGATTGAAGTTAGCCACATTACCCCGAATAAGCCTAATCTTGACTGATCTTGGAAGCTAAGCAGGATTTGGTCCAATCAATACTTGGATGGAAAACCATCTGGATATATGATATAGAGATGTGGTTAATTTATCAATATAAGAAGAAAGAGGATACAAGAGAAGAAAGAACATAAAGACCCTTTATCAAAGTTGATTGTCATCTGCCTGTTGATGTAAGCATAACCTAGGGTGGGTCATAAGACACCTATCCTTTTAGGATATATGACTTTGGAGTACTTTAAAGATTTTATGGAACTATTTTGATTCACTTCATTATATATGTTACATGTGTCCATGGGGAATTTTCCTATATGCTTTTCTGACATTTAGTTTGCACCTTGTATGACAAATTACTGAGTGCCATTGTACAAACCATTGTATATTAGAAACAAATACTAGCCCTTGCTAAATATGTACCCCTTTACCTGGGAGCTGAGTGCATCTGATTTTCACTGCATTTTAATGGTGCTTGAAGCATATAGGTTAGTGTAGGACCTGCATATAATGAGGTGCTCTTGACGCTGGGATGCAGGATTAAATGTTTTGATCAAAATAGGAACTAATACCTTATGTTTTCATATTGCTAGATACACACAGATATATAGTGTTAAGGATAAGTGCTGACAAGTCTTTTTGTCTTGTGTACCTATGTGGGCATTTATATTGTCGTGCAGCTGGTACCATTTATAATATGGTATATACCGAGAGCGGTCTTAAAGCCACGCAGCCTGTACCATATATAATATGGGATATTCCGAGCGCAGGCTTATTTCTTCTCTGGTTATGTTTCAAATTATTGCCTTATGTT
Source organism: Mixophyes fleayi (assembly GCF_038048845.1). Taxonomy (NCBI): domain Eukaryota; kingdom Metazoa; phylum Chordata; class Amphibia; order Anura; family Limnodynastidae; genus Mixophyes; species Mixophyes fleayi. The sequence continues at coordinate 292,902,298 of NC_134403.1, read as the reverse complement.
GTCTTAGCAGCTGTCCATCAAAGCCTATTTAAGGCTCATTTGGGTGTCGCTTACATGCCAGCCCTTATTAGATGTATGCCCCTATACCTGGAAGGTGAGTGCATCTGATTTTAACTGCATTTTAATGGTGTTTGAAGCAAAAAGGGCAGAGTAAGACCTGCATACAATGAGGTGCCCTTGACGTTGGGATGTAGGTTTAAATGTTTTGATCAAAATATGAAGTAATACCTCATATTTCATATTGCTAGAAACAAACAGAAATGCAGTGTTACGGATAAGCGCTGACAACAGTCTTTTTGTTTTCTATAGTTAGAAATAAATAGACTTCGATGCAGGTAATTCTCCTTCACTTTGGAACTAAACTCACTTGTCCAGGGAATTGTCTGAAAAGGTCAGAGAGAAGATTATAGAAAAGCATGGGCAATCTCAAGGCTACAAATCAATCTACTGAGACCTTGATGTTCTCACTTCCATTGTACATAATGTTATTAGGAAGTCTAAAGCTGGGTAGACACTGAAGAATTGTGTGTGCATACACACTACATGATCGTCAGGTGATTGATCGGAAAATATTGAATGATATGAACAACCAAATGAGGCAACAATCGTCCATTTGGGCAGACTTTTGGCCATCATGTCACTACACACACTGACACGACTTTCAAACGAGCGGTCGTATGTCAGCTGGTTAAGCCGATTATTAGACAAAAACCCTGTAGTGTGTACCCAGATTTAGGCCTATAGCACTGTAGCCAACCGCCATGAAAAGAGAAAACTTAAGTGAAGATTGCAGTGCAGGATTGTTTGAATAGCAGAGAAAGTACATTGATCAACCACCAAAGAGATTCAGGCTGACCTTCAAACACAAAGCACGAGAGTTTCAACTCGCACCATCATCGCCAACTCAATGAAAAGGGGTTATATGGTAGGAAAGCCAAACTACTGAGTGAGAGAAATAAAAAAACATGGCTGGAGCTTGCCAAGATACACCTGAACAAACTAAATTCCTTCTGTGAAAATGTCCTGTGGACAGATGATACCAAATTCGAGCTATTAGTAAAGCACACTATCCCTATGGTTACAGAAAGCAAAATGAAAAAAACACCTTCCCTACAGCCAAATACAGAGGAGGTTGAGGGATATTTTGAGGTTGTTGTGCTACATCTGCCACTGGATGTCTTGAATATGTGCATGTCGCCATGAAATCTGGAGATTACCAGGTCATTTGGGAGCACAATTTTGAACCCAGTGTCAGGAAGCGGTCATAAGTCTTGCAACTGTACAATGACACCCAAACTCACTTCAAAAAGTGGCCAGTAATGAGTCCAGATCTAAATCCCATAGAAAAACTATGGAAAGATCTGAAAACAGCATTTGGGAGAAGACACCTTCAAATCTGTGAGAACAAGGGCATTTTGCACAAGAAGAGTGGACCAAACTGCCGGTAGAGAAGTGTAGGAAGCTTATCCATGGCTATAGGCTTCAGTTGATTGCATTTATTTTGAACAAATGCGGTGCTACCAAATAATAAGTCTAGAGTGTCAATAATTTTGTCAGTCATTTTTTTAACTTTCTGATTTAAACTGACATACAGTATTATATTCAGAATCAAAAACAAATGCTCTGTGTATTAACAGAGAAAGAATTGTAGAAACCAAAGACTGTGAATTATTTGAAAAAAAAAAATGCAAGGGTGCCAATATTTTGGCCACTGCTGTATATGTATATTTTTTGTGCATAAATGCAGAATGTATACAATTATGCAACCTGCAGTACATTTGGCCTTTTGAGAGTCATTGGAAAAGGCATGTGGCCATAATTTAAAAAAGTTTTCGACCTCTGCTATAGGAGGTCAATTTTGACTCTTGTTAACTACCACTTGCTAATACCCAGTAAGTTTTATGGACAATACCATGTTGCAATGCAAGGGGTGTAAATGAGTTTATTATTTTGCACATAAGGAAAATACAGGCAGTTTTTCATGTAGCACACAAATACTTGATAGCTTGTTTGTACACTGAAATGTAAAGTTGATCTTGGACATTCCCTACCCCAACTATGAATCTGCTATCACATTTTAAATTTACCTCCCCCCTCCAATGCAACATGGTTTTGCCTTACTTGCTTACTTTTGCTTAACTTTCCTTAATGAATCAGACTAAATGTGTGGAGGGGGAATGGAGGCAAGCTGGAAGCAACAGACTCAGATACTGCTGTGGGAAGATGTTCATATTAAAATTTTTCTTGCATGTTCTATCATAAAAGTTAGTTTACAGACTGCATAAGAAAACAAACTGGCAATGTGGATGACAATATTTCAAAACTGTAAGGAAAGTAACAAATGGCAAGAAAACACCAGATGCAATCATATAATGTATTTTTTAATGGTAGCCGATTGTATTGTCTCCTGTTTGAAGCACAAGATACAAAATACAAAGTGGATTGCAGACATACTATTAAGAGCTGCATCTGTTTAGGCTCTATTTAAGTAATGGAAATCCCACAAACACATGGTAGCTTGTTTCCCCAGCTGAAATAGTCGTTCTCATTAACAGATTGAGTATTTGGCAGGGTTCCAGATAGCAAGTACACATTTTAATTGAGGATAAACATATACAAGATGATGTTTATACTATACTTCGGTTTATTATCTCTTAGTTTGTGACAATGTGCCAAACCTGAGAACATGGTATTAGAATTCCTGTTCACAAAATTATGTACAGTGTAGTAAGATGCTACAGTGAAAAGTAGCAGTCAATGTCTACTTAAAGTAAATGCTAATATAAAACAAACATAACCAAAATGAATATTAATAATAATAATAGTAATGAAACAAACAAATGATTTAAAGAGTATAATGAAGACACAATAGTGAATTTTAGTGGTTCCATTTTTCATATAAAAAAATTAATGTACTATGTACATGTATATGACAAAAATATATGATAAATTAGTGGATTTTTGTAACATTGAAAAGATATTAAAAAAACAATAGTTATATTCACATTATATAGTTATATTAATAGTCACATTATATATAAAAAAACAAATCGTTGAAATGGGTCCTGAAAAAAAATAATTGCACAAAATTACTGAAACACACATCTATTAATGTATTGAGCAACATAAGTGATAAAAAATGTACACCACTCAGGAAAATAATGCAGAGTGATGGGATCCTTGTGTTAAACTAGATTTGCGCTGGCAGGCCAGTGGTGCAGAATCTAATGAACCTCCTGGAGTTCACCAAGAACCGCTGTATGACGGAATGGGCTTAGCTGCTGAGGGCTCGCAGGTCATGGTCCACTGGTCTGCCTCTAGAGGTAGCATTGTGGGAGAAATGACAGTAGGCCACTGAGGAATGCAGGTTAGTAAGGAACACAGGCTAGAAGGTAAGTGCAGGAAATGCCCACGGACACAGAGTTTGAACACGCAGGATCTGGTACACTGTCTGACGAATAGGAACAGAATCGCCAGGCAATAACGTAGTCAGGACACGCCGGGATCTGGTTCACAATCTGACAGAGGGAGCAGTATCAGTAAGCAGGTACATAGTCAGGACACGCCGGGGTCTGGTACACGATAATCACAGAAGGCAGGAACCAATACACACAAGAATAGTCGGGAAGCCAGATACAGTACACAGGAGCAGGAGAGCGGAGACGGTTAGGCAGGCAGAACTGGAAGACAGAGAAAACAGAGGAAACAAGCACAACACGAGCCAGGAGTCAGGATACACACAAGTTGCTCTGACGCCGGACAAGTGTTAGAGCGAGGTTTATGTACACTGCAGATTCAAACTCCCCGCCCCGGGAAGCAATCATGTGACCGCCAATACCCGTAAGCGCCAACCCGATGCAGAAGCGAAAGGCTGGACTCCAAACACCCTAAAAGGGTTTGGTAGGAATTTTTTTCTGAAAGGCCAGAAGAAGACAGGGAGCATGCACATCAAAATCTGCTACCCAAGAACGCTCCTCGGGACTGTATCCCTTCCAGTCTTCCAAGAACTGTAAATCCCCTCTGGATTGGCAGGAGTCCAGAATTTGCTTGACTTCATACTCCAGCTGATCTTGAATTACATCAGGAGGTGGTGGTATCCTAGTAGTACAGAATTGATTGGTGACCACAGGCTTAAGAAGGGAGATATGAAATACATTGGGAATGCTTAAGGAAGAAGGAAGTTTTAATCTAAAAGCCACAGGATTGATGATCTCAGAAATCTCTAAGGGACCAATAAATCTAGGAGACAACTTTTTACTGGGAACTCTCAACCTAATGTTCTGAGTGGAAAGTCACACCTTATCCTCTAGAGCATGACGAGGAACTACAATCCTTTGCTTGTCATACACCTTCTTGGCACAGATAGCGGATCTCCTCAGGCTGATCTTGACTAAATCCCAGATGGTTGAAAACCTGCAAAAGAGAAAGTCCACCACTGGTACCTCTGACGGAGGAAGAGAAGAGAAGGTTGGTAGTCTGGGATGGCAACCATACAAGACAAAGAAGGGGGAGCTGGATATCGCTTCATAATAAATTGAGATCCCTGGTGAGAAACTATGTGCGTAGGGCAACCATGGAGACGAAAGACCTCTTTGATAAAAAGATCAGCCAAAAGGGAAGATGAAGGAAGACCCTTGAGGGGAACAAAATATAAAACATAAGAAAAAACAGTCAGTAATGACCCAACTAACGGTTCAGTTCTTGGAGACAGGTAAGTTTGTGATATAATCCATTGAGATTTGGGACCACAGAACATCAGGAATTGGTAAAGAAATGAGAGGACCCAAGGGATTTTTCCTGGGAACCTTATGCTGGGCACAATTAGAACATGTAAAAACAAAGACTTTAACATCCTTACGTATGGAAGACCACCAATAATTTTGAGTTCCCAGGTCTTTTGAATGCCTGCATGGCCTAAGAAGAGGAAACAGTGAGCCCAGCGCAATAATTTAGGATGTAAGAGGACAGAACGGCTCCAATCCCAACAGAAGACGCATCAACCTCTACAAAGAAGGGACCATGACAGTTGGGTTGATGAAGAATTAGAGCCAAGGAGAATAAGGTCTTGAGTTTCTTAAAGGCTTTGACAGCCTCTGGAGACCAAACTTTGGCATTGACTGATTTGAGTGTGAGAGCTGTAATGGGTGCTATTAACGAAGAGTACCCCTTGATAAACTGCTGTTAGTAATTGGAAAAACCTAAAAAGCACTGTGTAGCCTTAAAGCCAGATGGTTGTGGCCAGTCTAGGATAGCTTTAAGCTTAGAGGTGTCCATTTGGAGTCCGGTTCCTGAAATAATGTAACCGAGGAATGGTAGTTGCTCCTGCTCAAAAACACACTTCTCGAGTTCACAAAATAAATAATATCGCCTCAAACGACTCAGGATCTCCATCACATGTTTACGGTGACTTTGTAGACTTGAGGAGAAAATAAGGATATTGTCCAAGTAGATCACCATGAACTGATAAAGAATGTATTGGAAGATTTCATTCATAAAGTTTTGGAATACCGCTTGGGCATTGCAAAGCCCCAAGGACATTACTTAGTATTGAAAGTGTCCATCACGGATGTTGAATGCTGTCTTCCACTCATCCCCTTCTTTAATTCTGATTAAATTATAGGCACCCCCGAAGATCTAACTTGGAGAAAATAATAGCACCCTTGATCCGGACGAAGAGTTTGGAGATCAACGGAAGTGGGTATCTATTCTTCACGGTGATGGAGTTGAGTACCAGATAATCAATACAGGGACGGAATCCCCCATCCTTCTTTTCAAAAACAAGAATCTCACACCTGCAGGAGAAGAAGATTGTTGTATAAACCCTCTTTTTAGATTCTCCCGAACATATTCAGACATCACATTAGTCTCTGGAATTGACAAAGGAAATACATGCCATCTGGGAATGGGTTTACCAGGCTAAAGGTTGACGGCACAGTCCCAATCTCTATGAGGCAGTAGTTCAGTGGCTTTCTGTTCACAGAAGACATCTGCAAAGCTCTAGTATTGAGTGGGCAACAAATGGGGATCACTAAGTTTGGCACGTGTCTTAGGAACTACAGGAACCCCTTTAGCCAGGCAATTAGCATGGCAATGAGGATTCCAAGACAGAATATAACCGGTATGCCAATCCACAGAAGGAGAATGAAGACGCAACCAGGGAAGTCCCAGAGTAAGGTAATTGATGGCCTTGAGTATCACTAGGAAGGAAGTAATTTCTTTATGCAACATTCCAATTTTGAGTGTTAGAGGGACTGTTCTATATTGAATCAGTCCACCCGTAATTTTGCCTTCATCAATAGCAGTAGGGGAAATCGAATTTTCCAAGGTTTGAGTTGGAATGGCGATGTCACAGTTCACGGTAGAGAATATGGTACCTGAGTCTGTCATGCAGAAATACAGGAACAAAGTAAGAGAGCTGTGTGAGCTGAGATCCGTAGATTAGTCACATTGAACAGCTGAGCTGAGATACTGGAAAGGATGCTAAACTCTGTGAGCTGATATTCAGGAATGAGCAGAGCTGAGTCACTCATGCAGAAATGCAGGAACATATATTCTGGAGCCAGGGAGCCAAGTCTTCACATAGTCGGGCTGACAAGCAAAGAACAGGCAACTGAGTGTTAGCCCAGGTGCCTTAAATAGAGAGGTAATGGTAGGCTGGATGAATGGGAGCAGAGGGGAGGAGTTCTAAATGACAGGACGGGTCTGCATATGCGCAGACCTGAAACAAAGATGTCCGTTGTCATCCGACGGACGCGGAGGCCAGTGCCGAGGGGGACCCCCACATTTGGCAGGTGAGACCATTGAGCCCCTTGTACTGGGTTGATATGTGATAGTACATCCCCTTTTAAAGGTGGCCGCTGGACACCTAGGAAAGTTCTTCTGAAGAGTTTTAGAGTGGAATCTCCGTAAAAGAACCGGAGCATGGATATCTAAAGCACTCATGAATGTTCTTCAGGACCAAAGCCTTTCCAATCCACTAGGTACTTAATTGTGTTCCGAGATTTTTTGGTATGCAGTATCTGGGTGATCTCCAACTCCTCTTCTTGTAGAAGCTTGGGTGGAGGAAGCAATGGTGAAACAAAAGAGAATCTGTTGATGATTAGTGGTTTTAGTAGAGAGGCATGAAATGTATTGACGATACGGAGAGATGGAGGAAGTTGTAGTTTGAAACCGACTGGGTTATTCACCCGTAAGACTTTGTAAGGACCGATGAAACGTGGAGCAAATTTCATAGACGGGACTTTAAGATGGATCTGCCACTTGGATTGCTGGAACCGCCAGTTATCTTTTATCAGCAAAACATTTATAATGCTCTGATGTTCTCCTGAGCGAGGTAACAACTTGGGACCAGATGGAAGAGAAATCATGCGCTGGCTAATAGTACTCTTAATTATTATCCAAAAATATACACCAATTATGATCCTCACAGGTACCTTAGTGGTTAGCACTTCGGTCTCACAAAACTGGCATCATGAGTTCAAATACCATGCAAGTTGCATTTTTTCTTTCTGACAATGTTTTAACTTTCCAAAAGGATGATGGCCCACAGGTCACATGCACATTATTATGTGCATGCTGACATTTTTTACTAGGGATGGCCTAAGAGGGGGGTGTGTTGATTTGGAGGGGGCAGGCTCCTTGGAGTTAAATGCCACATTGTCTAGAAACCTTGTTTTTTCGTCATCTACGGCTTATATTTTATGTTATGTACTCAGCTTTCCCAAAAAAAAAAAATGCAGACCAGTCGAGCAGCATAGTGGTTTTAGTCACTTGCCCTCCTTAAAGCACTGAGGTCATGAGTTCAATTCCTAACTATGGCCATATCTTTGTGGAGTTTGTATGTTCTCTTCAATGATTGTATGGGTTTCCTCTGACATTGTAAGTTGATGTACAATATGCCCGCAGATTTAACATTTGATTCCCACTCCAATGCCACATGATTTTGGGAAGTTTTTAATTTTGTATGGAATTTGGCATATACCTTCCTTAATGATTTTTGGCCCCCAGGGCACATTATGTGTATGCTATTACTATGGATGGCCTACCTCTTGGAGGGGGTTATTGTTGTTTGAGGGCACAGGTTCCTTTTTGTGAAATGCAAGTAGGAAATGCAAACCTTTTTTTCCCTCATCTACTGCTTGTATGTTATTTACCCATCTTGTACAGAAAAATACTATAGCCAACACCGGGTCAGTATGGTGGCTTCGTATCTAGCACCTCTGCTCCCTGTTCTGGTGTCATGAGTTTGATTCCTGACCATTGTCTTATCTGTATGGAGTTAGTGTTCTCCCCATGTTAGTGTGGATTTCCTTCAAAAATACAAATCCATACTAGTATCTTTTGAGACAGGTGACCTTCTCTGTACACTGAGGCATAATTAGTGGTGCTATATAAATATTGCAATTATGATGTAGTAGTAACAAAACAATCTAGCTTAAATGTTATTGTTGTTTTATTGAAATCTCCATTCTTTTTTTTTGCATCAAGATTTTTATTCAAGATTTTCAAAAAATATATGGGGTACAGAAAAAAAAAGAGGGGGGGGGGGAGAAGAAAATATATACAGAGGAAAACACACAAGGAGTCCCCACGCAGGGGGAAGAGAATCACTCAATTATGATAAGGCACACAATATCAACAATATGTATTTAAGGATAAAAAAAACAGTAAGGCCTACTAGCCTTCATTATGACTGTCTGAAGATGCCTCCATTATGGGAGGAGTACCAGGGGATGGGATCTGATCAGTGGGCTGGGGGGATTCTATAAGGGCCGCTGGTGAGTGAGTTGAGTAATCGGGGATATCCCGGGGGGCCCCGGGGCCGTCTGTGATATATACATGCCACCTAAACCATCTCATGATAGGAGCTGATGCAGATGGAGAATAGGGCGTATCTGTTGTTTCCATCTCAAAGCTATACTGTATCTTAGTGATGATTCGGGTAATGGTAGGGGGGACGAGGGAATTCCAGTTTTGTGCTATTGCCGCTCTAGCAGCTATCAATATGTGACCCAATAGGTAGCGATCCTGCTTTGAAATGGATGTCGGGTAAACAGGAAGAAGGGCTAGGGCTGGATCTGGAGCAATAGAGGTCTTTAAGATGGTTGAAATCAAGGCAAATACCTCGCTCCACAGCGCCTGAAGCACCGGGCATGTCCAGAAGACATGAAAGATATCTGCTATTTGGGCACATTGGCAGAACTTTATTTGACTTGGCCAGAACCTCTGCAGCCGCTCCAGGGTAAGGTACAGCCGATTGATAAGTTTAACCTGCATCTCTGGAAATCTCCATTCTTTATTGTCTTTATACCCACATGTTGTGCAATTGTAATATATTAAAAAAGACACACACACCAATGATTGTGTTTGATTATATTATCATATTTATCAAATTTGTAAAAAACTTAAACTATGTATATGAACTTAACAAAAAAAAATATTATGCATACAGGTTCTTCAGTAAATCTAATTGAAATTTTTATTTTATATATATTTTTATTTTTTTAGTATATTTTTACATTTTTTAGGCAATTTTGCCCACAGTTCTGGCCCAGATTGAGGCATCTTCGGGAGCTGTAAAAGAGAATTTAAAAACAAATAAATCCATGGCCAGCTAATTTTGAAAACAGACAGGCGTTAGCAGAGATGTGTACTGTTATATAACTTTAAACTGACAACAATGTCTAATGGAATGCAAAATACAGTTGGAGCAAGAGGCTTAAGGCTTTTGTGTTGCAGTTTTATATATAAACACAATTCTGTTGTGGCCAGGGGAGGGGGGCATGGAGAGTGTATTTTCCTAAAATACTTTGTAGGCCCATCATGATAGAAACCTGTGACATTTATGTCAACTTTAATTGAACATATGTGACATCAGGGATATATTACCAGTACAATGGACATATAAATGTTTTTAAAGTATATAAAGGCTTTAATGTAAATACTTACCATCTACAAAGGCCTCCGCCTCTTGCCTGTCCTCTGTGACCTCCTCTGGCCCCTCCTCCACCTGGTCAGCCTCCACCTGCGCCTCTGGCACCTCCTCCTCCTGCGCCTCTGGCACCTCCTCCTCCGGCGAATCCTCCACCTGCGCCTCTGGCACATCCTCCTCCTGGTCATCCTCCACTTGCGCCTCTGGCACATCCTCCTCCTGCTCGGCCTCCACCTCTTCCTCCGCCTCATGTCTTTCACGAAATCTACAGTCTGTTCGAATAAATATAACATATAAGTGTATTGTTCAAAATTAAATCTGGTTAACAATTATACAGATGTAGTCAGATAATATTGCTATTAGACATTGTGAATCATTTTTAGGGCAACACATATAAAGCTAATCTTTACCAAAAGGAGAGAAACATAACAGACACATACCACTTTCACATTGCCTGTAACAATGTTTGCTTTAGGCTTAGGAGATGTGGACTGTCTCAGTTTTATTCAGTAATTGTCAAATAGTCGTTTTTGGGGGGCACATCATAATTCACACAGCCAGATAATGAATGACTGATTAGGGAGATATAATACAGTAGGTATTTTTGTTTGCCCTGCCAATATGTGAAAATCATCTAAGGACTACTGTGAGTGTGGACATTGTTTTCAAAGATGCCATTCAATTCTTTTTGCAATAACAAAAACACATCTGCCACTGTAATATTAAAAATGTTTTTAAGGTAAGGTCAACAAGTGGGTAGCACTACTGCATCCCAGCACTGGGGTCAAGAGTTGGAATCCATAACCTGCCTTAATGTTATGGAGTTTGTCCCTTAATCATTAAGGAAAGTAAATGTTCAGCCACAAAAAATATGAAACAGGTGCAAAAGCATGATGCATTTCTAGTGTGGAGGAAGATTGATATGTTGTGGTAGGCCATGTCATATGAGTTTGGTTAAAGTTTTTCTAAAAGTAAGTTAAGTATGTTTAAGCACAAATTTATGCGACTAATAGAGAAATCACAACTCCCCATCTCCTCCCTGAGCTTGCTTAATAGCTCCGGTTGACGGCGCCATTGCAACTGCACCACCGTACGCCATCTGTTGAAACGCACATGCAAATATCTGCGGACACTTTGATAGGCCCGCAACTTTAGCTCGTTTGATATGTATCTGCCTGAGGGCATGCTGTCCATGCCCTCGGTCAGAACCCTCAGTTCCCTCCTTGCAAAAACTGCAGACCTCATTTCGGATCGCCCAAACCCACTCTGCAATACTCTGCACTCTGATTGGTCGTCTGAGCTTGTATGGGCGAGCTCATGTTGCACGCGGCTGTTTTCTACATCTGTGTGTAAAATGGCTGCCTGTCATTCCTAGCAATCCAAAAGGTAGAGAACAGAGAGATGAGACGAGTACTCCGTGCTTTGTGGCCTATCATTAAATTTTCGATTTAAACGCACTTGTGCTCTTCCTTCACTCCTGCTCATTACCGAATGTTTTGTGGCAGGATCTTTATGCTATTTGTTTTTGTGACTTCTAAAACATTATTACAGTAAGTACTATTTGATGTGATGTGTTTCAATAGCTTCAGAATAGGAACCAAACTTGTTAGGCATAAAGCAATGTTACTGTGTTGGTAACTTTCAAATAGTGTAGTTTTGCTCTATATGCACAGGCAAAGTGTCACATTTATAGCAAAACTCTGCTAATGGGTTTCCAAAACCAAACCAAGGAGTAAGCAGACTATATCATTGTTGGTCTGATTAATTGAAATGTATATAGCCACTATCTTTGGTGTCCCAAAAGCATGTATGTACAATATTGTCTACACTCTCAATCATCCTTATGCCTCTCTTTGGCCCTCTCCTTAGATTTATGAGCAAATTGGTTTCATAGCTATGCTCTGCTCAGGAATCTGACTTTGATATTGGTGAGTTCTCTGTGTTTCAAACATTGCAGATTAGTTAGTGATAAGAACGGAAACTGTCCAATTGACCTTCATTTATCTGTGCCTCAGAAGGGAGTTGAGGGCCATTACAGTTGTTTGTAAAGTGTCTGCAGCTAATCGAAATTACAAACACCTGCATCTATAAAGTTAGCAAACTTTCTTGTGTGGACTTTTTAACTGGTGCTGTCTTGGTTACTCACTCCTTTCCTCTTTTGTGGTGTGGCATTTACCATTTTTTTTAAAGGATTTGCTTTCAAAACCTATTGGGATGATAACAATGTAATAAAGGCATTACTGAGTAGTGTACGTTTTTTGCAAATGATGAATCTGTGGCTTTCCCTAACCCTTTTTTTTTTTTACCTGTTTTATAAGTTACAGCTGTATATTTAGAAAGCACAAGCATTTATATATTAATGTGCATGTACTTGCAAACTATGTAGGAGTCTAAGGAATGCATTGTTTAGCTTAAGAATGCAATAAAGTCCATTAAGGAGGTGGGGTTTTTCAAATTTGCAAAGTTTAGCATGAGTGTTTTATTTGTCAATGTTCACACTCGATTTCTATTATAGCTAACAGCTCGTACCCTGGTCCAGTGGAACTAACCAAGCGCCGCCCTAATTTTACGTTGCGGGATCTACAGGTGCTTGTTGAGCTAGTGGTAGAAAAATTCCACACAAGCACCAGACGACTTGCCACCTTTGAGAAATCCCACCTATGGGAAGAGGTCACCAATAAAGTGAACGCCATAGCTCTGTGTCGCCGTATACTCCATGAAGTCCAGAATTGGCACTATGAAATTGCTTGTTATAAACCACACTTTCATTTTGATGCCTTGAAACATAGTACAAGTCTGACGACTGTGACCTTGACACATTTGACACATATTGTGCCTGTGTAAGTCATTTGTCTGTCAAGCCCTTTTTTAAAATAGCAAATGCCCATCATGGTGGGCTCAAAGTGTACTTATACAAATTTACAGGTCACTTTCAGTCCATTATCCACCCAGGGCCGGATTAACCCGAGGTCTAACTGGGCTACAGCCCAGGGGCCTCGGGCATCCAGGGGGCCCTTGACAGAGCTCAGCAGAATTACTGAATTACGGCCCGATCAATGCTGAGCTCTGTCACCGCATTCCTCCTTCTCCGGCGCTCAGTAATCTCCTTACTGAGGAAATCTCGCGAGAGTGTCACGAGATCTCCTCAGTAAGAAGCTTACAGCGCGCCGCGGAAGGAGGACTGCAGTGACAGGAGAAGGTAAGCGCTTGGGGGGAGGGCGGTCAGCTAACGGGGGGGGGGGGGGGTCAGCTAACGAGGGGGGGGGTCAGCTAACAGGGGGGCCAGTCTGCTAACGGGGGGGGCCTCACAGGGGGAATGGGGGTCCCCTTAGCCCAGGGGCCTCCATTCCGTTAATCCGGCCCTGTATCCACCCAGTAAAAGCCACACACATTTAACAGTGTAGTTGTAGTGTGATTTCTGTGTGTAAATAGTAAATTGATACTATTATGTACCATGTTTTCAAACCATTTGAAGGCTAAAATTTCGGCAGCTGGGCTGACTATAAGCAAAAATTAAAGAAGATAATAACTAGAGATGGGCGGGTCCGGTTCTCCGAGAACCGAACCCACCCGAACTTTGGGTATCCGAGTACCGAGCTGAGCAGCTCGGTACTCTCCCGCCCATTCCGAATCCAAATCGAGGCCGAACGTCATTGTGACGTCGTCGGATCTCGGGGCTCGGTTCTCGCGATACTTCAACTTTATAAATACACGCCTCCACAGCAATCCATCGCCATTTGACAGAGGGAGAGAGCAGGGTGTAGTCATAGGCTAATTAGAGCAGGGACAGAGAATACAATATTGTTCTTGCAATTGCTCTAACCAAAATCGCTAGTGCAGAGAGGAGGATAGAGGTTTATTATTTTTTCTTCATATTTGGCACTCCCCAGCGCTTTTGGGGTGTCCCCCATAATTGTGCATAAATATTTCTGGCTGTCAAAAGTCATATCTGTCAGCAGTATCTACTAAATAATTTTTAGCACTCCTCAGTGCTTTTGGGGTGTCCTCCCTAATTGTGCATTAATATTTCTGGCTGTCAAAAGTCATATCTGTCAGCAGTATCTACTAAATAATTTGTAGCACTCCTCAGTGCTTTTGGGGTGTCCTCCCTAATTGTGCATTAATATTTCTGGCTGTCAAAAGTCATATCTGTCAGCAGTATCTACTAAATAATTTTTAGCACTCCTCAGTGCTTTTGGGGTGTCCTCCCTAATTGTGCATTAATATTTCTGGCTGTCAAAAGTCATATCTGTCAGCAGTATCTACTAAATAATTTTTAGCACTCCTCAGTGCTTTTGGGGTGTCCTCCCTAATTGTGCATTAATATTTCTGGCTGTCAAAAGTCATATCTGTCAGCAGTATCTACTAAATAATTTGTAGCACTCCTCAGTGCTTTTGGGATGTCCTCCCTAATTGTGCATTAATATTTCTGGCTGTCAAAAGTCATAACTGTCAGCAGTATCTACTAAATAATTTTTAGCACTCCTTAGTGCTTTTGGGGTGTCCTCCTTAATTGTGCATTAATATTTCTGGCTGTCAAAAGTCATATCTGTCAGCAGTATCTACTAAATAATTTTTAGCACTCCTCAGTGCTTTTGGGGTGTCCTCCCTAATTGTGCATTAATATTTCTGGCTGTCAAAAGTCATATCTGTCAGCAGTAGCTACTAAATAATTTTTAGCACTCCTCAGTGCTTTTGGGGTGTCCTCTCTAATTGTGCATTAATATTTCTGGCTGTCAAAAGTCATATCTGTCAGCAGTATCTACTAAATAATTTTTAGCACTCCTCAGTGGTTTGCGCTCAGAATGGATTCAAAGCAGTCCACATATGATCTGAATGAGCAACCAGGTTCTGTCACCAGTCCTGATGTTAGTGTTCCCAGTACGTCATCTGGCCAAGGCGATGTCAAACAACAGAGTGTTTTCAAATTAGTGCAAAAAACAAAAACCATAAAAAAATTTACTGTATTGAAGCGGAAAAGAAGTGTAACTGAGCAAAAGTTAAGTGACGATAAAAAAAAAATTGCAAGCATGCCATTCTACACACGCAGTGGCAAAGAGAGAATGAGGCCTTCACCTTTGGCTATTAGTGGCAGATCCCAAAAAGTTACCCAGCCTACAATTGGTGCACAACTACTGTTACGCGTCAAAGCCGAGCTGCAAGATAACAGTGAGGCATTACAGGAGAATATTTGCTCTGATTCACAAATGACAACAATCCCTGTGGAGAGTCCATCCAACAGTGGGATGTCTAATCGTGAGCATTCTGCTGATGTGTGCCTTAATAGCCCGAGTGTAGCCGGTGATACCCAAATTGAGGATGCCACTTTGGAATTAGAAGAGGATGAGGGGGAGATTTGTGTAGGCGACGAGGGCGCTAATGATGATGTTGATGATTATGATGCAGACAGATACCAAATTGCCTTTCTCAATTTCTATTTATATTCTAGATTATATAACGGCTGAATAGTTTTCTATTTTACTCCTAGTGGAGAGAGGATCTGATGCAGACAGATACCAAACTGCCTTTGTCCATTTCAATTTATATTGTACAGTATATAACGGCTGAATTTATTAGTATTTTATACAAGTGGAGGGGGGCCTAGAGAGACAGAAACCAAACTGGCTTTCTCCATGTCAATTAATATTGTACAGTCTATAACGGCTGGATTTTTTTGTATTTTATACAAGTGGAGGGGGGCCTAGAGAGACAGAAACCAAACTGTCTTTCTCCATGTCAATTAATATTGTACAGTCTATAATGGCTGAATTTTTTAGTATTTTATACAAGTGGAGGGGGGCCTAGAGAGACAGAAACCAAACTGGCTTTCTCCATGTCAATTAATATTGTACAGTCTATAATGGCTGAATTTTTTGGTATTTTATACAAGTGGAGGGGGGCCTTGAGAGACAGAAACCAAACTGGCTTTTTCCATTTCTTTACATATTTAACTATAAGTGTAGGGTGTAATATACATTCAAAGACGATGGCTGCATTGCCAATATGCATAGATGGAGAGGAAGACAATCTGTTTTGTGTGTAGAATAGGCCTACCAACGAAGAATTAAACTGTTTTTTTTGGATGATTTATTACCTCAACAATTAGATTACTTGTCTCTAAAACAGTTGGAGCACTAAATTGGGTTAATTTAGGCCCAAAAACATGGATTTTCCCAAAAAATAGCAAAACAAAACCAAACAAAACCAAAACCAAAACCAAAACACGCAATGGCAGTTTTGCAAAACCAAAACCAAAACCAAAACACGACGGTAATCCAGATCCAAAACCGAATCCAAAACCAAAACACGGGGGTCAGGGACCATCTCTAATAATAACAGACGGAAAGAGGCACGGTCAGCGAACCGGTGGGGGTCTACCTGAAGACCTTCACCTAACATCAATAGAGGAGAGTACAAGTGTCGACATTTCCGAGGAGTCTCTTGTTGGAGTAGGCCGAATTGATACAGGCTGTGACCCACCCCTTACACGGGCGCTATCTCCTCCTTCTTCCAATCTCCATCCTCCGTCAGCTGGCCAGACCCATTACCTCTTACAGCAGCCAGATATTTCTGAGAAGAGCCTCAGGCTGTAGGGGTCTGTTGACTGTCTGCTTTGTCTCAGGATATTAAGGCATAGGAATACAATACACATTTCATAATTAAGATGATTACATCAGGCACAGAAAGCCACTCTGTTGTGCTTGTAAATACACTATGAAACATTATCTAGTTTGCCTAGTGATGTATCACAAAGCACAATATTCCAAAATTTCTTTGTTAGCCTGTAATGTGTTACTCATTAGCAATGTTAATAGCAGGCCTAAATATACACAATCTATATAAATGGTTACAGCATAACGTAATGTTGGCTATTCACTCCATTGTGTTTGAAACAAAACACTTTGCCTGTCTAGGGGATAGGTCACTAGCCCTAGCTAGATCTCCTGTTGTTTATGTAAACAAAGATAGACAATGTTAAGCCAAAATCGGCGAAATCTGAAAATAGAATTATTGATGTATGTTTCTACAGATCGAGAATACACATATACTTACCAATTTGCCATAAGTGAACAGTAGGAAGCCTCAGACTAACATGAATACATCACCTACAGTGTAATAGATAATGTTACACCGTCTCATATATGACCAATCTTAAGGCTCATATCCAACCACAGCATGGTGCTGAGCACAGACATGCTATGGGAATGAAAACAGACATACTGAATTCCCAGTGTTAATGTGTGCTAGGGCAGACACTCTAGGGGGACATGGGGATAAAAAGTACATCTTAAACGGTATAGGGACAGTTTGGTCCTTGAGTTAACTTATATTAAGATATATTAGATAAATCCTTATGGAATGGGTGGAAGATTTGGAGTAGGGTTAGGGTTTTTCCGAGTCTAACTGTACAAATTTGTGTTGAGTGCTTTGGGTGGACAATGTGATTTTATTTTGCATATTTGTGTAAATTTTTTTATTTTTCCTTTTTTTGGTCTCCATCGCTTTGTGACATGATTGCACACAGTTAACATTAGCCAGATTGGTAGTGCTTTCCTTTCCTTTATAACACAGTCCATCTAGGTCACAGGAAGGCCATGCAGCCATGGCATATTCCTCGCCTAGCAGCTAGTTAGATACACAAAACTTTGCACTTGTGAATGGATAATTATAAATGCACCTGGGTGGAAACCCCTATGGTGGGGGTGGGGTTTGGCATCCCTAGGGATTGTGTGACAGTGGTCATTACTTACTGCTTGCTTGTCATTCTGGAGGATGGCCACTCTGCTGTGTGAGGAGAATGAAATTGTTGCCTCATACTGCTATTATGTCCAACACTTTGCAAGTACTTGTGATACATTACATTTAGACACATGTTGAAGCAGGCATTGGTCTTACTATGGAAAAAGGCGGCCCAATCTATTAATTACACACACACTTACAGATCCTACTTGCAGATACTCTCATCCTGATTCTGGCTTAACTCTAATGTTTGTTTATTTCCGGGACCATTTACAATGTGAATGTTATTGAAAATCAATGTTAACTTCTGACACCCACATCCGATATGGACATTTGAGTTTAGATCAGTACTGCTTGTCCAAAAACCCTGGTCATGTGATACTGTGAACATGTTTACACTATATATTCTGTCCAGTTACATCATTAACCCTCGTCAACCCAAAAAGTTTTACAAAATAAAAAACCCCAATTCAAGCAGCACACACAATAATGGGCATTAAACACCAGGGTCATTCAGGTTAATACTACATAGCTAAGTGTAAGTGACAAAGTGCAGTTTCATTGAGATTTCCTTTTGGTGAACATAACAAAATTCAACCAAAGTCAAACGTCTCGTGTCCTCCAGATTTTATCTGGAAACAACAAATTACATATCTGGCTGGTGTGTGCAAGATCACAATCTGTGTATTCACCCACAATTTATTCTGCTTAGAAGTGTGTATATGTGTGTGGCTGGAATGGAACATTGCATGACTGGGCCAAAACAATATAGTTGATGTGTAGCAGTTCAAAAATACCTTAGGAAGCAGGTAAAATCTGAAAAGGGTGGATAGTGTCATTGTTTGACTGCTGGACAAAAGCAGATTTAAAGGTTATGTTGATAAGGACTCCAACAGTTGCTGAACTTGCGTTTGACACAAATGCATTGGTCTTGATTGTGTTATTATTTGTCATAATTCTAATTATATTAATTATGTCAAGATGCAGTCCCTAGTCACAGTACAAGAAGGTCGTCAATCCTAAATAATTTTTAATACTTTACTCCTACCATAAAAAATCCAATTTTAAAAAGCAAATGTAAACCCCTGACTTCACAAAGTAGAGAATCTTATAGTTAAATTAGCATTGATGTATTAAACAATAAAACGCATTGCAATGCTATTTTAATGCTAAAATAGCTCATAAAGCATACTTTGATTTGTGAAAGATACTGCTCCAAATACCTCTAAGCAGCGCTTCTTCGTCTGTTTTACTCACCAAACGACTGAACTCCTAACAACAAACAAGTGCCGCAAATGCTGTTTTAAAGGGAAGCATAATTAAAGAAGTATCTGCAGGTGCATACGTTGACGCTGCTCAGATGACGGCAGGCATGGGTGTTTGTTTTTGCCTAGAAATCTCCCATACATATTTTTGCATTGGATTACAAAAAATTATGTAAGGGTATGATTACATCTTTTGCTAATATACTTAGGTGTTCCTTCTGTGTAATGAATCAGGTTTCTCAATTGCAGATATGTTGCATGATCTATTGTTTCAGTGTAGTCTATATAACATATGTACTCTTTAATCTGGACGTTAGTGTGGTGGTTAGCCATTCCATCTGGCAACAGTAGGGTACTAGGTTCGCATCCTAAATGAAGAACGTATCTGTACAGACTTTGCATTTCACCATATGCGTGACTGAACGAACAGTACGCAAGTATATGGAGATGTTTCAGATTGCGTATTATTAACCTTACATCTGTACGCATCCATGTTTATTGACATTTTTACAATTCCTAGGACACAATTTTCGTGATGGAGAACAAGAGAATATATGTGTAATTCTTTATTGTTTATCCTTCAATCTGCATGTTGGCAGTAATGCATGTGGTGAGTTGTATGTTTGTTTCAATCTGAAGTATGCCTTACCGCAGGGTCATGAGTTTGAAACCAGAATCATGTCTATATCTGTGCTGACTTTGTATATCCCCATGTTTCTATGGATGTACTCCAATGTGTCACGTATATCTTAGGGCTGATGGCACGTGTCATAAACTAGTAGAACAGGTCACAGAGGTCTTCACCTATGGCAGCCGCCTTTCCCGTAGAGCTGAACGTGCTCACAGGTACTTGGATGCCCCCAGGTTTTAAGCTCAAAGTAGTACGAGTTTATAACACTACCGTAGTGCAGGCAAGAGCCAGGTGGTAGAATAGCAAGTCCAAACGGGCTGAGGTCAAGGGGTACAGCAGGCAGTGGTAGTGTGGTCCAGGAAAAAGGTCAGGGCTGGCGGCAGACAGCCAATCCAGGTAACAGGCAGAGATCGAGGTCACAGGCAAAACAGCAGAGTCCATGTAACAGGCAAAGGTCGGGGCGGGGTCACAGGCAATACAGCAGAATCCAGTACATGGTCCAAGGTCATACATGGCAAGATCAATCCAAGAAGACAGAGAGGAGGAGCAGAGAATGGAGCAGGTGAGTATGCACAGAGCAGGAACTATAACCGGCAGGGAGGTACCAGGGAGGTATCCAGGAGGACCAATCACAAGCAGGTAAGTCGCAGGGGTAATGGTAAAACGTCCCAACCGTCGTCATGGCGACAGTCGGGGCGAAACCCGGAAGTGATGCCCCGATCGTCATGATGATGGCCGGGACGCTTCTGTGGGGCCGGAGCGAGCCGGGGCGGTGCCTGAGCCGCTGCGACTCGTAACATTATAGAACAGTACGCTAGTATATGTTTCTATTGTCGCGCATATTTATGATTGCGAATTATTAGTCGTTACATCCGTATCCACATTTATTTACATTTACAAATTTCCCCTGATACATTTTTCATCAGGGAGAACAAGAGAATGTGTGTGTGTAATTGTTTAGTGTTTATCCTTAAACCTTTATGTTGGCAGTAATGCATGTGTTGTGTTGGGAATTTCCATATCCAAAAATTAAAATTGTGCATGTACCAAGGATAGAGGTCTGCAATATTTCAATGTAGAATTGATAATAATCATATAATTGTTTGATTATTATATTAATGAAAATTAATAAAGTAAAACTGTTTGTTATGATAGCTGTTGATGCTCAGCCTTTCCTTCTAGTCTATTTCTCGCACATTCTGTTTCCACCTGCACGTTGGTGTAGTAGTTAGACAATCCACTTTTCATCAGTGGTTCATGAGTTTGATGCCTGCTACAATTTGTGGAATATGGCTAAATGGCATGTTGAAAACTGTGTTCAGGTACTACACAGAGAAGCAGCTGTTCAAAATGACTTGATTGCAAAGACATAGGAAATATCCACAGATGAAAGCTAAAAATACCTAAGTGCCCCCCCAAAAAGACAATCAATTTGAAGTCCAGTCATTATTATTATTATTATTATACATGACTGAATTTCCATATCCAAATATTTAAACTGTGCATGTACCAAGGATTTATGTCTATAATATTTCAAAGTATAATTATTGACATTAATAAAAATTAAAAAAGAAAAAAGCTTATTATGAGAGAAGTTGATGCTCAGCTTTTCCTTCGAGTCTATTTCATTCACATACTGTTTTCACCACTTGCACATTGGCATAGCAGTTAGACAATCCACCTTTCAACAGTGGAAACCTGAGTTTGAATCCTCACCAACGCCCCTTGTCTCTGTTGGGTCAATAATATCCTTCCCGTATTTATGTCCCTGATGTAAGAAAGAGGACGCTTGGTTGAAGTTCGCACAAATTATCTGGAAAATTTTCATAAATTATTTTTTTATTATTACTAGTGTATTGTTAGATGTTTTTTTTACAAACACTAGCAACGAACCGTTGACAAATCAGCCACTTTACATTGCAATTTATTACAATTGTGGTTGTAATTAAAAAGAGGTTGCTTTTAAAAAAATATACACAATGTTTAATGTTTGAGCTAAATATGAAATATTTTTTTTTCTTTTTTTTTTTAAAAAAAAATAAATATTTTTCTGGTGAAGTGTATTAAGATGTATGGTGTGCATAGTTAGTTGTGAATGTTTTAAATGAACAATGCTTTTAGAACAGTTTATTATGGTTACGCAATGCTGCTGCTATAGCTGGGTTGGATTTAAACATTGGACTTAAGATAAAACTTAACTATCTTAACTATCCGACGGAAACTTTTCTTAACTATCCGACGGATCTGGAGGTAACGCCTACTTTTCTTAAGTCAGTACAAATAACGCCTACTCTTCTTACCTTCTTTCGGATCTCCGCCCATTCCCCTCCCATTCCCAACCCTTTTTTCTTAAGTGGTCAGAAAACTTCTTAAGTGCATTTACGATGGATTTTTATCTTAACTTAAGAAATTCTTAGCATACGCAACAGAATTTCCTTCGTATCTCCCTTTTCTGGGCATGCGCAGAGAAAATTTTTGGAAGATCTGCAAAAATCGGCAGATCCGATCGCTAATGAATCAGGCCCTCAGTCTGTATATACTGGAGGGAATTCAACTGACCGCATTACTCGTAAGAGTAACATGGTCCGCGCACTATTACCATTATTATGGTAATTTTAATGCATATTTCTACTTGCGGCTCTCAAAGTGGCGAGCAAAAATCAGCGTCGAAATGACTGCACTAACGGTAATAATGCGCACTATTACTGTAGTAATGGTAATAATGCATGGACTTCATTACGGTCAATTGAATTTCCTCCATTGTCTATTACTATTAGCCACTAGTCTGTGTAAAGTGTATTTAAGATTGAAATTAAAAGCAATTGATTAGCAAACTATTGTAGCTCACTATTCTCTACATAACTGCTTTACAATAGTGAGAGGATTCTACTATTTTCCTATGTCCCTGTTTCACACTGAATGCTAATTTATGAGCAGAGTACCACAGTTAACTTCCTCCCTACTGTTCTAAAATGGCACTTGAGAGAACGAGGGCGGACTATAAATACAAGAAAATGACGATCCAAAACTTGCAAGAGTTTTGCAAAAAATAAATCACTGAAATGACATTTCTCCTTGCTTTGACATCCGACTCGGTTTCACTTGGAACCTTAACTTCGGATTTCAAGTAATCCAAAGCACTCATCTCTACAAAATACAACAAATTATATCAGTGATTCCTTAATTTCAGCAGCTTAAAAATTCAACTGTTCAACAATTCGTATGGAATTGTAAAGCACTGTAAATTGACAATTTTTTTCATCTAAAAACAAGCATCTGCAAAGATGACTATTGTCAAGATGAGAGCATAAATCTGATATGATGAAATAGAATATTGGATGTCAGGGCCCAAATAAAACATTACATTGATACATAAATTAAACTGATTTTCAACTCAGATAAATGTGTGACCAAATGTTTTTAAAAAAAGGAAACAATTCGTCCAGTAGGAGGTAATTAAGCTAGGCAAACCCTTTGTGAGGACACCAACTTAAGATATGCAGATCACAGACATTCATTGTTTTTGATCATGTATTTCACTAGCTAATTGACTTCCTTTCAATAGATATTGTAAACACAAACTAACCACTAGGTATAAATTAGAGAGCCATATGGTGAGAATCTTGGAAACTCCTGTAAAACCTGTAGGCTCTTTATGCAGGTATATAGAAATATGAACTTGAAAGGAAATGCCTTCATTTTTCATATTTTGGGAAATCCATCCACTCCGTTCTGAGGGGCAAAAATCACACCAGGGTTGTGAATGACAGGTATCCGGGAACATCTAAAATCACATATCTTTGGAAACGGTATGTCACATTGTCAAAAGGTCATCATGTTTGGTATCAAAAGATGAACAGAGTCATAGGGGATTTATTAATGATAAAATTGGATCGATGTAACGCTCTACAGAAAAAATAGATCACATAGCAGAATTGGTTAGTAAATCAACATGCAAAAGGTGATTGAAAAAGTGTCACAATCCACAACCCCCGGTTAGCATTAAATGCTGCCCCTGTGAAGACCATCCCATTTGCTTAAAAACCTGTGTTCTGAAGGACAAGGGGTCAACTTCTTGGGGATCAATCTAATTGAAGGACTGTCCATCTTTTCTGCCTGCCCCAGGCATAAAGATTATTATATGCAAGTGATGCTCTGTACTTTCATCCCATTTGTTTTTTTAACTGTTTGCAATTTTTTTATTTGTATGTCAAATCGTTATCTAACTGTTTTTTTATTCTCTGTAAGCATTGTACTTTTTGTATATTAAATCTAAAATTTAATAGTTCTGCCCTTATTACTCTAAACTAACTCATTGCCTGTTTAGAAGAGACAGATTGCTTGGCTCGATTAACTCTTTAGAAACCAGTGTGTGAAGGGTTAACTGTTTAGGTACCAGGGCACATAGTGTGCACAATTGGGTGACTAAGTCATAGGTTTGCTACGGGCCTTATACATAGCTGGTGGCAGTTGCTGAGAGGTGTGAAGCGTGCGTCTGTGTTGGGAAAAAGGGACCAGCGAAATCTGTAGCCTTAGAGAAAGAGGTGAGTGTGAGATTTGGGGCTGGTATCCTGTGTTCCCTTACAGTAAGCTTCTAAGTCACAAGTGCGCAGAGTGCGGTTTGTGACAGATAAAGGGGTTCAGGAGCGGTTTCCTGACAGAATAGAGGTGATATATTTTATGGCGGTTGGAATATATGATATATATAATATATGATCTAATCAGGAAGTAGCTAGAGGGGCTTCTCCCTGACAATTCTGATTACATCATTTATCCAAACTTAAAACATCTTTTTAACAAACTCATTCAATAGCACCTTATATAGTGTTGTCAGGGATAGGCCCCTCTGGCTACTCCCTGATTAGATATCTTATCATATATTCCAACAGTCATACAATATCACCTCTATTTTGTCAGAAAACCGCTCCTGAACCCTTTTATCTGTCACAAACTGCACTTTGAGCACTCGTGACTTGGAAGTGTTTACGGTATGGGGTTACACATAATCCCAACACTCAATCTTCTTCTCACCTATCGCACAGGCTACACATTTGCTGAATCACCCCAAACAGCGCTCACACAGCCACACCCACTTCGGTCTTGCCGCCACCTATAGAATACTGGCAATAGGACCCCAATATCCTGTCCCACACTGTCACACTATGAACACTCCTTGTTACACACAGCTAACAAGGCATCAGCAATCAAATGGTTAAGCCTTAACTACTCAAGGCTCTATGACACAAATGTACATTCAGGCACAGACTAGGCTTGGTATACAAATGTATTCGCAATTCACACTCACAATGAAAGGTTTTAGCATGGTCAAGCAATCTTATCTCTTTTACACAGGCAATGAATTTGTTTAGACCAATAAGAACATAAACTATTACATTTTAGATTTAATGGACAATAAATATATATAAAGTACAATGTTTACAGATTATCATCATCATCAACATTTATTTATATAGCCCCAGCAAATTCCGTAGCTTTTTGCTGGCGCTATTTATTAAGATGACATGACATACATAACAAGCAAAGCAGTTTAAAATAAAGGGATTAAATTCAGAGTATAACTAACAGATAAGTGGTATATTCTGGCCAAGGGAAATTGGCGTGAAGATAGATAGCTTATCAATAAAGTTTGATTTCCCAAAAGACTGACAATTTGCCCCCTCACAGCACAGGTTTTTAAGCAAAATGAAATAAGACGGCCTTCACCGGGGCAGTATTGATGGGGGCAGGAATGTCCCTTGGGTGTCACTATAGCTTCCTTACAAATATTCCAAAAGTTTTGACCTTTGGTAACTCTCCACAGATATATCCCAGAGACATAAATCCCCCTTCAATTAACCAGTCATAATCTCACGCACATTTAATTACCAAACATGATGGAATTATAACAATCTGACATCCCTTTCCCAAAGACATATGATTATAGCTGATACCTGATACCGCTAGTAAGTATAATTCAAAACCTGGGTGTGGTTTTTGCCCCTAAGTATGGAGTAGCACACAGGTTTTCCAAAATATTAAATATAAAGGCATTCCCCTTAAAGTTCATATTTCTATATACCTTCATAAAGAGCCTTCAGGTTTTACCTGGGTCTCCAAGATTCTCACCTAGGCATATGGCTCTCTAATTTGCACCTGGTTCAATTGTGTTTACAATACCTATTGAAAGGAATTCAATTAGGAAGTGGAATACAGGATCAAATCAATGGATGTGTATGATCTGCATATCTTAAATTGGTCTCCTCACAAACAATCTGCTCAACCTAGTTACCTTCTACTGAGCTTATTGACCAAATGTTTTAAAAAGGAAACAAACATTTATCTGAGGCACGATCATGTTCACTTCTATGTATCAATGCAATATTTTATTTGGGCACTGACATTTAATATTCTATTTCATCCTATCAGATTTATGCTCTCATTCTGACAAGTATGTTTAAAAGAAAGTACTTATCCAAAACCACAGGCCTGGATCAATTAGCCTGTTGTGTGTTGTTTTGGCTGATGCATTTAGGAAAGTTTCTATATTTTTTAAATGTATGTAATGATCACAGCTCACCTTAAATGGTCACAATCATCTTTAGAACATTGATTGACTTATTCATTCTTTAAATATGAGGCTACTATCTTAGGAGAAAGAAATGAAGTTTTTTAAAAAATTCTTAAGAAAATTATATAGCCTATAACTTTGCAATGAAAGATTTAGGACTAGATTTACTAAATGATGGTTTGCTCAAACCGCTGCTTTTTGGCTATTTTTCTGGCAGTTTTGAAACTGCTGGATAAATCCCAAACCACCGTTAAAATGGCCAGAATTTTCATTTTTTAAAACCACCACTTTACAAACCGCCATCCCGATTTTAACAATGATGAACATAGAAACAGCCAGATTTACTAAGTTGAGGTTTTCAAAACCTCCGCAAAACAGCCATACAAACGGCCAAAACGAAAGAGGTCGTTGTGAATGTGTATCCATTGCTAAGTGACTAAGGTGACAATTATGATTGCCCAAATAATTTAAATGTCAATTGTGCTTTCTCTTATATTCTGAATAGCAAAATAGTTCAAACAGCATGTTTGAGCTATCAAGCCATTCTGAAGCAGGTATTAAAACTGTCCTGTTGGTTTAGCTTTTTCAATCTGCCATACATCACCATTCATTTTTAAATTGAAGCCTCAAACCGTCCTATAGTAAATGTGGGGGTTTGGACCACTAAACAGACAGCGATGGTTGGCGGTTTCAAACCACCACCAAACTTGATTCTTATTAAATCTAGTCCTTAGAGCAGTGGTTCCCAAAATTTTCAGTTAGAGTCTCCATAATTTTTTCAAGGCACCCCTCCAAAATAATTACTGAGCAGTCCCGTTTTATAAGTAGGTGGGTTAATATAAAGTAATAAGTATTTAGGTCAGGACAGAAATACTTAGAAAGATGTTTGCAAAAATAATATACATACATCCAAGGGAAAAAATATTTTTATATATTTATATATAAATTATATTATTTATATATTATTATATATTTATTATATTTCTATGAAAGAATAATTTACAGCTAATATTAAGAGGAATAAGATCAAACAAAATAAAACAACAACATGTACAAAAATCATCACACTGTACACCTTCACCTTTACACTGTGCCCCTTCATCCTCACACAGTACACCTTCATCCTCACACTCTGTGTCCATTCATCCACACACTCTGTGCCCCTTCATCCTCACACTCTGTGTCCCTTCATCCTCACTCTGTGCCTCTTCATCCACACATTCTGTGTGTAAGATACTGGTGCTATTATCTGAAGCCCAATAGCCGAGTAGATATCCAAAGAGTAGTCAGACGTTAGCCGGGTCACTACACAAGCGAGTAGTCAGACGTTTGCCGGGTCAGTATACAAGCGGGTAGTCAGACGTTTGCCGGGTCGGTACACAAGAGGGTAGTCAGACGTTTGCCGGTTCGGTACACAAGAGGGTAGTCAGACATTTGCTGGGTCGGTACACAAGCAGGTAGTCACAGATGCAAGGTAGAGTAGCAGGTAGCAGGAGCTGAGCAAGCAGAATACTCAAGCACATGTTTGAACCAGGAAGTGTCATTTAAAGGCCACAAACAGGAAACAGAATCCAAGATGGTTTCTCTTCGATGCCAAACTGGCCATCTTGGATAAGGGCAAATCTAGGGGCAAGTTTGCAAATACAGAGACCTTTAGTGGTCGGAGGTGCAAATGTCAAAGTAATTCCTTACAGTATTCCCCCCTTTCAGTAACGGTGCTGGACGGTGCTTTGCAGGCTTTCTCCGGGTATCTTTGATGAAATTCACGCAGTAATCGAGGTGCATGGACATTCTCTTCTGGTTCCCATGAATTGTCTTCTGGTCCATATCCCTGCAATTGTATCAAATACTGAAGTTTATTTCTAAATATTCGAGAATCTATTATTTTCTCTACCAGAAATTCTTCATGTTCATAAATTTGAACAGGATCTGGAGGAGGCAAGGTACAACCAGGAAATGGATTTGAAACTACTGGCTTCAGTAAGGAAACATGAAAGACAGGATGAACCTTCATAGATCCTGGGAGTTCAAGTCGAAAGGCAGATGAACTGACTTGGGCCAAAATTTATATTCCGGTCCTAATTTAGGAGTAGGCACGCTTACTTTTAGGTTTCGTGTAGAAAACCAAACATCGTCGCCAACATTTAAAACTGGTGCAGCTTTATGATGTCTGTCTGCAATTCTTTTATAACTGTCCTGTGCATGTTGCAATGTCTCTCTTAATACTTCAAGATTATTCTGTAGCAACTCTAGTCTGGATGTAACAGCAGGTATGGAAGAATCATGTGGAAAATTGGGGAGTAGGCTTGGATGATACCCCAAATTGGCATAAAAAGGACTTTGTCTTGTGGATGAGTGTTGTGAGTTGTTGTATGAGATCTCTGCCATTGGCAGAACGTTAATCCAGTCATCTTGCAGATGGCAAATGTAGCACCGTAGGTATTGTTCTAAAGTCTGATTGGTGTGTTCTGTCTGTCCATTGGATTGAGGATGGAAAGTAGTTTATAATTTGATATTAATGTTAAGAGCACTACAAAACTTCTTCCAAAAACGTGAAGTAAATTGTACTCCTCGGTCAGAGACTACATGTAGACGAAACACTTCCCTGATTAGTAATTCTGCTTTCTTTTGCAGAAGGAAGTCCACAACAGGGCACAAAGTCGATCTACAACCACCAGAATTGTAGTCATACCCTTGGATGATGGTAAATCCACAATAAAATCCATTAAGATTGAACCCCATGGACGAGAAGGAACTGGCAAAGGCTGTAAGAGTCCAAGTGGAGCAGTGCTGGTAGTCTTAAACCGGGCACAAGTACTGCAGGATGATACAAATCTTTTAACATCCACCTTGTATTTCGGCCACCAGAAGTAACGAGATAATAATTCAAACACCCTTATGGCCTGCCAGTCTAGAATCATGGACAAATTGCAGTACTCTTAATCGTGCTGCTGCTGGTACATACAAGCGATGTCCATACTTCCAAATGTTTTCTCGATAGGTTAAGTGTAAATCTGTAGGGGGTTTAAAAGGATCGGATCAGTTCTATAACCCTCTTAGATGTCAGACAACAGCTCACCAGTGCCAATAGCCACAATGGCTAATAGTTCCTTATTTCCCACATCATAATTTCTTTCTGAAGCAGTCATTTGACGAGAGAAAAAAGCGCATGGATGTAATAACATCTTCTCTCCTATTCTCTGTGATAATATTGCCCCTACTGCTGAATCTGAAGCATCTGCCTCAAGGATAAAAGGAAGTTCTGGGTTGGTATATATTAATATGGGATCTGTAGTAAACTTTGTCTTAAGCAGAAAAAAAAAGCCCCTTCCGCTTCTGGAGACCAATGGAAAGACGATCCCTTCTTGGTTAGTTGAGTAATTGGTGTCATAATCTTGGAAAAGTCTTTAATGAAACGTCTATAGAAGTTGGCAAACCCTACGAATCTTTGTACCTCTTTTATATTCCTTGGGGCTGGCCAATCTACTATAGCCTGGAAAGTGCTAGGGTCCATTCTCAAACCTTGAGGTGAGATGATATCTCCCAAGAACTGAATATGTGTTTGGCGGAATTCACACTTCTCCAACTTAATGTACAAACAGTGTCTGTGAAGACATTCCAGTATGGTTCGAACTTCTTGTTGATGCTCCTCTTGGGAATTTGAGAAAATTAGTATGTCATGAAGATAAATGACAACAAATTGGTCAATTAGACCTTTAATAACATTCATGAAATGTTGGAATGTAGCAGGAGCATTGCACAGTCCAAAGGGCATTACCAGATGTTCAAAATGTCCATATTTACATAGAAAGGCAGTCTTCCATTCAAGCTAGCCACTGTCTTCTGAGGTCTTCTAGGACAATTTGAGACATAATGTCCTGGTTTTCCACAATAAAGGCCCAAGTTCTCTTGATGCCGTTGCTCCCTTCTCTCATTGGACCTACGTTTGTGAAGTGTGTCTACTTGCATGAGTTCAGACTCAAATTCCTTAGCGGATTTTACTTCAGAAATCACATAATAGTTTGAAGTTGGGGGTTCTCGATAACTGGGGTATGTCCAGGTTAAGGCTTTCCTTTCTTGTCGTCTCTCTCAATCAGTCGAGCATCAATTTGAATGCAATGGTTAATGAAAGGCTCAAGCTCAGTTGGTGCCTCTGCTTGGGCTAATTCATCTTTAATGTTCTCAGAAAGTCCCCTACGGTAGACAGACAGCTGCGCCTCAAAATTCCAAGTAGTGTCAAGGACCCATCTTCGAAAATATGCAGTATATTCCACAACTGAGCGCCTCCCCTGACGTAATTTCAATAATGTTTTTTCAGCAGAATCTTTTCAGTTCGGATCATCAAAGGTTTGTTTCATTACTTTGAGGAAGTCATCAAATTTCTCTAATATTAGACTAGAAGTTTCGATATAAGGAGAAGCCCATGCAAGGGCAGTGTCCTTTAGTAGCAAAAGCATACACCGCACCTTTGACTTTTCAGACTGGAAATGGGACTCATACAGTTGGAAATGCAGCTGGCATTGATTGATAAATCCGCAAAACTTTTCAGGGTGCCCTCCAAACCGGGCTGGTGGGAGAGGGAGAGCAGCAGGGGATGGTGCCGTTACAGGCACTCGTGGTGACCCTTTCCCCAACTCTGAGATACGTTCCTCTTGTTGAGACAGTCTAATTAGAAATTCCTGAAAGCCACTCTGTGTGTCACAAGCTTTTTGTGAGACAACTTGAATTTCTTGCTTAACCTGTGATTCGAGAGCCAAAAAAACTGTCCTTCAGGAATTTCAGCTCCGCCTGGCATTCAATTAGCATGGTAGTTAAACTTGCCATGCGCCGCTTAACAGGTATACCTTCGGCGGGATCTATTTCAAGGCTTGAGTATCCTGTACTGGTGGTATTATCTGAAGCCCAATAGCCGAGTAGATATCCAGAGAGTAGTCAGATGTTAGCCGGGTCGGTACACAAGTGGGTATTCAGACGATGGCCGGGTCAGTACACAAGCGGGTAGTAGACGTTTGCCGGGTCGGTACACAAGAGGGTAGTCAGACGTTTGCCGGGTCGGTACACAAGAGGGTAGTCAGACGTTTGCCGGGTCGGTACACAAGCAGGTAGTCACAGATGCAAGGTAGAGTAGCAGGAGTTGAGCAAGCAGAATACTCAAGCACATGTCTGAACCGGGAAGTGACATTTATAGGCCCAAACAGGAAACAGGATCCAAGTTGGTTTCTCTTCGATGCCAAACTGGCCATCTTGGATAAGGGCAAATCTAAAGGCATGTTTGCAAATACAGATACCTCTAGTGGAGGTGCAAATGTCAAAGTAATTCCTTACACAGTGCCCCTTCATCCTCAAACTCTGTGCCCCTTCATCCTCACTCTGTGCCCCTTCATTCTCACTCTGTGCCTCTTCATTCTCACTCTGTGCCTCTTCATCCTCACTCTGTGCCTCTTCAGCCTCACTCTGGCCCCTCCTTCATTCATTCTTTTGCCCCTCCATTGCTGTTTCCTATCACTATTTCCCCTCCATTTCTTTACTTACCATACTTGGCCTTCTTTCTTCTATTTCTTCTGTCTATTCTTCTTTCTTCTTACCAATCCAGTGGCGCCCAGGACCCAGTATCCTCCTCTCTCCTGACGCTCCTTACTGAATATGACTGATGTGATGACATCACGCCCGACATTCAGTGAGAACCGAGGAGGGAGGAGAATGCTGGGTCCTGGGCGCTGCCGGATTGGTAAGCTTTTTTTTTTCACACTATTTCTGCACTATCAAATTCTGGTCTTCACCACAACTTAGTGAATGCATGCCATGACTTGATCAAAGTATATTTCTGAGGACCTCAGAAAAATATGTGTCAATGCTTATCTGGCTAGAAAAGGTTACAAAAGGATTTCTAAAGACATTGGGGGATCACCAATCCTCTGCCAGTCCGATAATGTACAAATGTTGAAAATTCTACACTATTGTTACTCTCCACAGGAGTAGTCGTCCAACAAAAATCACTTCAAGAGCAAGGCATATAATATTCCAGGAGATCACAAAGAGCCCAAAGGTAATAGCAAAGGATCTGCAGGTCTCTCTTGCACTAACTAATGTCATCAGGCAATCACTGAACAAGAATAATGTGAATGGAATGATAGCAAGGAGAAAGCTACAGCTACTCTACAAAAAGAACATTGCTTCCTGTTTAAAGTATGTTATAGACTACCTAGATGTCTACTGAAAGATTCTTCTGTGGATGGAGTCTAAAATAGACTCCATCCATCTTTGGCTTAAAGAAGAACATTATGTTTGTGTTATGAATCCCAGTGTATTCACGAAGAGCAACAGAAGTGTAAAGCAACGTGTCTTTATTCAGGTAAATACACAAACAAAGATTACTCAGATCCACTGATAAGAACAGGTTCCTAAGGAGACTGTATAGTAAAAATGGCAGGAACAGGTATTGTAAGTTTTACCCCAGTCCAGAAGGCACAAGGCTGTCCAGGAAAGCAGACAGAGTCCAGGGATAAGGCAGTGATCAGACAAACAAATCCAAATAGCCAGGCAGAGATCAAGCAAATTAGCGAGGTCCAGAAGTCTGTCCAAAAGGTCAGGGCAACAGGCAAAACAGCGTGGTCCAATGTACAGGCAAATGATTCGGGGTCTCAGGCAAGCAGGCAAGATCCAAGGTACAGGCAGGGGTCATACACAGAAGTTCAGTCCAGCAGGTATATACCAAATAGCACAGAAGCAGGTTAGCAGCAGCCAGGAACAAACGGGATGAACTGCCCAGAGCACAGCTAGAGGCAGGTACTTAAAGCAGTGCAACAGTTGCAGTTCTAATCAGGCATAATGCAAGGAGATTAACTTATTCAGGCACGTAGAAGAGTTCAGGAACAGAACAGCAGCACCTCTGGTGGTATGAGGTACTGCTGCTAGGTAAAAACAACAGACAGAGTTGTAACAGTTTGGAGAAAATAAAACACTGCATTCCAACATAACAACATCAACTAAACCATGACACATGATGATTGCAGTATAATGGTATTTTCTGCCATGGGACCAGGACAACTTGCCATCAATGAATTTTGGATTGTAGCAGCAAATTGTACAAGAGAATATCAGTGTATCAATCTGTGAACTGAAGCTCAACAGAAGGTGGGTCTTGCAGCAAGACAACAACCCTATACAAACAAGTCAGTCTATAAAAATTGGATGAAGCAGAAGAAATTTCATGTTTTGGAAAGACTTAGTCAAAGCTTAGATCTTAATCCAATCAAAATGTTGTGGCAGTACATGAAGTGTGGTGTTCAAATTCCTCCAATCTCATGTGTGGGACTGGTCAACAATTTCTGTAAACAATTGATTGAAGTAATTGCTGCTCAAGGTGGTCATGCCAGTTAATAATATCATAGGTTCCCATACTTTTTACGACAAATAAATATACTGTTGGATCAGTTTGAAATTAATAAATTAATGACAAAGTATATCCTTTTGTGTTTTATTTGATTTATTGGGTTCTATTTATCTATTTTTATGACATATATGAAGATCTGAATACATTTAATGTCACATTTATGCAGAAATTCAGAACATATTAAAGGGATCACAAACTTTCTACCACCACTGTATTGTAAGTCACAGTTGGAGGAACTGTTAGATGAATATGTCACCTTTAATAATATTGCAGAGACTTTCAATATTACACTTTGGGATGTCCATAAATGCGTCATTAGGGGGAATTGCATTTAACTAGGGACATATCTGAATAAATTGCTGGATCAAAAAAACAAAATTAGAATTTCAGAAATGTAAAAAATAGGTCATTTCAGTGAGGGAAAAAGCTGGGTGGGCTCCTTGCCAGAGGCCTTTTTACACTGTGTGCTCTAACATGTATACACACGATTAAAGACAACAAGGGCAGAATCCACCACAAAGATAAGGACGTAGTGGAATCCATTTGAGCTTACTGCTCTAAATGATATAATTTATTCCTACACACCTCTCCTTTGACTACTCTCCAGACTGCGAGAGATATAAAGAAATACCCAGAGGCAACACGATTTCCTGAGATTTTAGAAGACATAAGGAAGGTGCTTGAGAAACCCTTTTCTCCTTCAAGATTGGTTGAGGCCATTTAGACCTCCCCACAGAGGAAAATGTCAGGACCTGATGGGTTTTCAATAACTTACTACAAGATCTTCAAAGACAAACTATCTCCCCTTCTCCTGTCAGCATTAAATGAGGTTTCCATTGATACTTACATAGACAATCATTGGAAGCCCACATTACTGGGTTGGTAGCTTATGCTCTAACTATCAGCCCATCTCCCTACTGAACATAAATATCTAGTTGCTTGCCAGTCTTATCGCAAACCATCTTAAATTCTTTCTCCCTAGTTTAATTTACTGTGATAAAGTGGGATTCATCCCTGGCAGAGATGCATGATATAATGGCACCAAAATTATATATTTTATCTATCAAACAACAAAGTCCTAAACCCCAACACTTGTCTCAACAGAGACCAAAAATGCCTTCAATAGGGTTAACTGGCAACTGGTTCCTTTCTGAATACATAAAAAACCTTCATTTTACAAATCTCCCACAGATAAGCTCAAGATAAATTAAAGGCTCTCTGATCTGGTCCTTATCTCCAATGGCACATGTCAGGGCTGCCCTCTGTCCTCCCTGCAGCGTATGGAGGTCTTGACCACAGCAACTTGCCTAAACATATCCACATTGATAGTTTCCGGTTAGGTAATAAGTAAATTAAAGGCTCTGTTTGCAAATGACCTCCTGCACATAATTACAAATCCCATCATGTATCTTCCCAATTTGATGGTTGAGTCCAAAAGATATACAATTTTAAAATTAATTATTCAAAATCAATAGCTCTAAAAGTTATGTTCCCGGTTCATATATGGGAGCTGCTTGCAGATAGTCTCTATCTTGCCTTGAATTACTTAACACAATATATTGTACTCTTCAACAGATCTATTAATGGGTCACACAAATATACCACAACTACCTTCTGGAACATAGC
Organism: Mixophyes fleayi; assembly: GCF_038048845.1. Taxonomy (NCBI): domain Eukaryota; kingdom Metazoa; phylum Chordata; class Amphibia; order Anura; family Limnodynastidae; genus Mixophyes; species Mixophyes fleayi. Next base: position 292,867,144 of record NC_134403.1, on the reverse strand, counting down.
AGAGATATAGCATTAATTCCACTAAACCTGGCATAATAGTTTGCAACTATACATATGAAATATGATCTAGTAATCCTAATTCCTAGAAGTGGTACTTCATCCCTATAGGTTTCATATAGGAATTTATACATCATTGACACATGTTATTTCGTCACTTTATTTTGTTACTTTTTGTTACAAATATATAATTGGGTCTTCCAGTGGTGGATTATAATAAGGGCGGATGGGACAACTACCCAGGGCCCAGTGCAATTATGACTCCATAGCTCTAGTCCTATCGACCCAGGTTTACAATCTCCTGTTTTTTTCATTACTCCCTCATTTTTTTAAATGACTTGTTAATTAGCATACACACATGGGGGGCTTGGTCTGGCTGGCCCAATCTTATTGCGTTCCCCTTCCTAGTGGCTGACCCTTCCTTATGGACTAGCCATCTATTAAATATCCTGCTACTATCAGTGGTGATCACCCCCTGCACTAACTAGCTCAGCTCCCTAGGGCAGAATGCTTAGGCTGACAGACAGGCTGCACAGTTAGTCAGGGCAGGGTTCTGATTTACACCTCCTCCCTAATGTCTGACTGGATTGCCAGTCCCTTCCCCCTTCCTTCTCCTCTTGTTTTTCACTTTGTTTACTACTGTCACCACACCTCCAACTGCCCCCTTCCCTCCCGCTCTTACCAAACACCCTTATTTTTATCACTGTCCTTCCCTCTCCTCCTATTATTTACTGTCCCCTTTCATGACTCCTCTTCTCCTGCTCCTACCCCCCACCCCACCATGCTTTATAACAAACACGAGTCAGTCACAGGAGTCTGCCTCCCACAGCTTTCAAGCCCTGCAGATGGGTATTAATGTAATGTAGTTGAGGATATTAATATAATGTGGGGGCTATCCATGTAATGTTTGGTTAATCGGAATATTAATATATTGTAGGGCCTAATAATGCAATGTGGCATTTCTGTATTATATATGGGGATAATAATTTAATGATGGGGCGAGTCGGAGGGAAGAAGAAATATTTATTTAATGTGGGTGTTACTGATTTAAAGTTGGGTCTGGTTTGGGGGAAGGAAGCCTAAAGTGATTGCTCATTGGTTAGCTTTCCATGAGGCCCCAACATTTCAGGGTCTGGCCAAGTATCAAAATACCTTAAAGCACCTGCAGGTAATAGAATCTGCAAGAACAGAAAAGAGCAACCCAATCTGCCAAATGTCCAATACTGGTCAGCTCATGAAGGGGGAGCCATATGCATTTAATAGTGATGCTCACACTGCTTATCCATGATGTGGGCGGTCTGGCAAAGTGCCAGTGACATCATCAGTAGTAGTCTTTGGTGCTCTGTAGAGAAGTCCTTCATATATGTAGCAGCAACAGTTGGAGCTGCTGTGAAGAAGACCAGAGCCTTCCTTTACCGTACACTTCAGCAGGTATCGGTTTTGGGGGTAAGTCTTGGGGCACATGTGAGAAGAGACAAAGTTGTGGAAGGATATCTGACAATGGCAGAATGGGGAGGGCATATATTGTAATGTGCCACAATTCCCCCTCTCTCATTGTTACATATGATATATGACAATGGGAGAGAGAGATTGATCGGCATATGTGACAAGTGGTAGGAAATTGGGAGGAACATATGTCACAAGGGTTTGTAGAGTGGGGTATAATATATGAAAAGGGAGAGGGGAGTGGTGGAAGCTGATGTAACAAGAGTTAGAAGAGTGAGGGGGAGGAGCATAGGTGACAAGGGTTAGGAGTGTCAGAAGAGAGAATATGTGACAATAAAACAGTGCGGGAGACATAGGTGACAAGTTGACCTTGTGTGTAGGGACATATGTGCCAAAGGGCAGTGGGGGGGACCTAGGTGACCCAGTACCAGGAGACTTCATATGCATAATACAGCATGCCAAACATTTGCAGTGTGCGCCATGTTGCATACTACATATTTCACATGTAGTTGAGACTCACGTGTTGGGTGGGGGCCTATGGTGTACATGCAGCCTTTGGCTCAGGATCATCTTAAACTACTACTGGGTATTCTCAAACATGTTTTATTAGAATTTTCTTTTGATCAGCTGCACTTTCCATAAGCAATATACGCTGTACTTGGATTCCAACAATATGGTTCTTTGTGCTCCATTGAATTTGCCAATCGTTTAGGGTCTTTTGAATTCTTATCTAATTAATGAAAAGGATTGATTACCCTTCTATGATAACAGGGAATCTTTGACAAAAGCTGGGTACACACTGAAGAATTTTTCTGACTGACCTGCTATCTCAAACGATTATACCTACGACTGAAGGTCCGATCAGTCTGGTGATTCATCCATACACACTGACACAATTTACCTTCAGATCTGTGCTCTTCATCTGGTCCTTATTCTGGTCCTCTAGTACACACTCACACGATATCTTACCAAACAGTAGGATGTCGGCTGATTTGTCCAATTATTGGATGAAAATCCTGTAGTGTGAACCCAGCATAAGTAACCAATATATGGTGACAGAAAGCAGGACTGTGAAGTATGTCTGTTTCTTTCATCAGAATACATTAACCACTTGTTTGCACAGTGATTTTCTGAAAAATATTTTAATTAAAGTAACTTGTGAAATTAGAATATAACATGATAATATTATCATATTATATTCATAATTATCCTGACTATTATATAATCATGACCCAAGCCACAAAAAACATTAAACAGTTTACATTAATGAAAGGGGGTTCATGGTTTCATGGTTTCCATCATGTGCATTTCCAATTAGACTCACAGTCCCACAAGAGTAGACACAGATTTATATTCATTACAATGGGATGTGGGAGTGCACTTAAGAATGAGCTAAGTGGACAACTAGGCACATTCTTGTAAACAGAAAGGCTCTGCGTGTTTGCACTTTTGTAAATTATTTTTAATGTATGCAATTATTTCTGAATCCCTGATACAGGGATTAGAGATGATGCAATTGCATGCCATTTACATTAATTTTTTGTAACTATTTTCCTGTAATCCAAAGTCACATAATATTAACACTCACGTTACATTATGCAACATGTTTTGCTCAGTTAATATTCCTCTGGATTTATGGCAATTTTGTAAGTATGGATCTGAGCCAAACAAAAGACTGATATTATTTTGGACAGAGCAGAGAGCAGATTGATGTATCTTGCTTTTGAAGCAATCATATTCTTACTTGTCTTGCATAATCCTCATTTGATACTCCGGATTTTAGGACCATTAAATGATCACTTTCAGAGAGACACAAACCAAATGGATACTTATGCAAGAGAGACAAGGACCATTCTGCGGCATGGAACAAAGGACATACCTGACCTACAAACTAGGTAATATGATCATTTGTGCCAATGATTTTCTCATAAAATTGTTATTGTAATTAATCTTATAGAAGGATAGTAGTACAAAGAGTATTGTTTATATATAGAAACAGCTTAAATGTCTACATGTTAAAAAAATCATGTTATCAGCTATTAGTTTTAAACAACTTTGCTGTATGCATTGTGATGCTTCATAGAAAATGAATAGCTGTAAAGTGATATTATTAATGTCACGCTAAAAACTGAATTAATTAGGGAGTCATTCTCATATCTGTACTTAGGTGGTTTCATTATTTTCACCTTACAGTATTTAAAATGTTAAATCATTTTTCCCTTTTTCAGACTCCTTTACGGGGCATTGGCAATGTTATGCTGCACATGCTAATTATTGTGTGAACTATATCAAATTAATCATTACATTCTTTCTGACTCGCCATTATAAGGAATGAATGCACTCCATTAAGCATTAACACTGTTTTACCCTGCTGCTAATAATATGGAACTAACTACTAACATTTAACAGTGACCACTCAGACTTTTTAACAAATATTCAAATGTACATATTTTTTATGTAAAAAAGTATATCTTAACACAGCAACACACCATGGGCCTGATTCATTAAGGAACTTAGGCAAGAATTTGAGTAAGTTTTATTACTTAAGTTTTCTGTACAAAACCAAGTTGCAATGCAAGGGGTGTACATTAGTTTATTATTTTGCACATAAGTTAAATACTGGCTGTTTTTTCATGTAGCATGAAAAAACAGCCAGTATTTATTTTCAAAATATTAAACTCATTTATATCCTTTGCACTGAAACATGGTTCTGTCTAGAAAACTTAAGTAAGAAAACTTACTCTATTTCTTGTCTAAGTTCCTTAATGAATCAGGCCCCATGTCCCTAACTACTCAAGCTCTAGTTAAAATTATATGAATGAATGTTCTAATTATAACACAAATGTGAGCATGATAACACCTGTACACAGGCATGCAAAATGTGTTTCATTTTATAGGCTATATTTCTGTTCATTATATTTCAGATAAAGACCCTTGCTTGTAGACATTTTTGAAATGCACTGGTCTAATGGTTGTAGTGATGTTTGCCAACATTCTAAATGGTAAGTTCTTTATTTACTTTTTATATTAGGGGATTCACCACCCAAAATGCATAATTTAATTGACCATCTGGTGGGGGTCAGGTAAAGCAGCCTTCTGTGCAACGCAAAGTCAGAGACAAAATCAATGTCATTCGACAGTCGGCAATTAATTCAATAAAGGTACCTTGAATATAATATAATATAATATAATATAATAGAACATTACATAGTGCCATTTGGTCAGTTCAATCCTCTATAACACCTACAAAGCAGGTGTCTGCTATTTAAAGGACAGACTACCAATTGCCATTAGCCAAAACACTGAATCAGCTGTATAATAACTTCCCATTCAAGAAATAACATTCCAATAGGCATAAAAAATACAAATCTCCCAGGCAGACCTTAAAACAGAAGCAATACACAAATATTGGAATATAGTAATTGTAACATGCAGCCTACAGTAGTAGAAAGTACATATACGGTAAATCACAATGCAATAAATAGCAAAGTCAAAGAAAGGTGCTATTAAAGTAGACCATATTTCACGCACATATATCAGAGCTATAAAACAGCTTTTAAAAATAGTTTTTTGTAAATGCTATAAAATTCAATAATTAAGTTAAAATAATGAAAACACTAAACAGACTATGTTTACACAAATATAATGTATAAGATGAAATACAGCTACATCACAAAGGCAAGTGAATGCCACAGTTAAAAACACAGACCTCTAATAAGGATCAAATACAGAGGAACAAAGCTGCAAGCTGTCTAGATGGTCTGCAGCATTAATATATGTTCACATCTATCAACACTAAGTAAGCTCAATAGCAGTAGGATTGAAATTCACAATATAAGATAAGCATAATACCATACAGATGCTATAAAAATTATCAGTGTAACAGGACTATACAGACAATTTTAAAAGCTACACACAATGGTATACCTAATAATCTGTAGCAATGATATACAGTTACTATAGCAATAAATTGGAAAAGTGCCATGGAGAAGATGAAGAATGCTATGACCAATGCAACAAGACAATACAGTCAATCTGAAAGATAGTCTATAGCATTAATATATTTACATATACCCAGATAAACTAAGCAATGTAGAATAAATTGGAAAATAATAAAATAGTAAAAAAAGAATAAACAAAGTGCCATAGAAAAACTCTAAAAGCTATTACCAATATAGTAGAACTATACAGTCAATATGAAAAGTCTATGTATAGTATCAACAATAGAAATGTAACATATCATATAAGCTATGCAATACAAAAAATACTATGAGAAGGACATAAAATAATCATATACCATTTCCTATGTCATAGAATATGAAATGCTAAATTAACTTACTGATTGTGATTGTGTCGCTGGGCTTTAAATAGCAGACTCCTGCTTTGTATCATTATGGCCCTTGATAAAAATCCTTCAGAGGATCAGAAAGATCATCGGCCACTATGTGATGTTATATTAAAGGGTGACAGGGTAAGGACTGTGGAGCTGAAGATGATCGTTACATACTAGGAATACCCAGGAAGAACAGGTATGAATAGCAGAACACGACCACAGATACAGGACATGGTAATAGGTTAACACCAATCAGATAGGGCCAAATAAGCATATATAGATGTGTGTAAAAGGTTAGATACCTTTGTTCAAATTACATGTTTCACTGAATATATAAGTGAAATAAAGTCAATATGAAGTTGACACAGCCTCTACAAGGTACAAACTTAAACATGACATATTTCTATCCATTTTAATGTACAATAACTCTACTTTATTGATGCATTTAGCACATTAAAAAATAAAATAAAACAGTGTTTGTGACATGTGCATTTGTTTGGGCACCATTCCAGTCAGTATTTACTTACCCAAAATGACTTTTCTTTCGTGCAAAACTCTTCTAACTCAGAGACATAGGTCTGCTGTGCACTGCAGTTCTCTCCACTGACATTCCAACAATATACAAATCTGGGTACTATGAAGACCATTCAAAAACCTAAATGTTTTGTTCTTGTAAATACTTCATGATTGATTTTAAGGTGTGTTTTGGATCATTGCATTATTAAAAAAAACAACCTCTTTTTAGATTTAATTTCTTCATGGATTAGGATTTGTTGATATTTAGTTGAATCTATTTTATCTTTCACCTGGACAATATTTCCTGTGCTGCTGTCTGCCACATAAACTCAGAGCATTATAGATCCAATGACAGACAAGGTGTCATTTACTTCAAATGCTTCAACTGTTTTGTCTGCAAACATATCTTTGTGGTTGTGGACAAAAACGTATTTTTGTTTTACCAGTTCACACTACTTTGCTCCAAAACATTTCCGCCTGATTTAATTAAAGACTTTTGTGAGGAGGTTGTAGTAAAGATTTACTCTTTAAAGCTGTACTTACGGCCTACTACTCTGGTTAAGCTAAAACTTTCTGCAGGTCTTTTTTTAGTGACACGTGGATTCTGTTCTGCATATCACTCCAGTTTATGAGCAGTTCTATTAAATATATTTTGGGGGTTTTCAGATCTTGCTTTGACTTGTCCATCATAATTTACATTTTTGTTATGATATCTCTGAAAGTGGAAATTCCAAGTTAGAAGTATGTAGGTTTATTTATATAGCCTACCTCAATTATTTTTATTTTAAGCCCTCTGTTAGCTGCTTACAGAAGCCCATGATGTTTGGGAATGGGTTCAACACCCTAAGAGGTTAGAAGGGTTAGAGTATTATTATCAACTGTGAATTTGTCTTCTTTTGGTAAAGCCTTACAAGTCGACTACCAGGTAGCCCTAACTCTACACATGCCACATTCACTGTTTTATTTGTTCCCACACCTGCACCAAAACTTCTAACTCTCTCTTGGAAGCAATGACTTACATGAATCATTTTACATAATACTAAGCATACAGCATAGTTGCCTACCATTTCGAAATTGAAAATGAAAAACATTAGTCTTTGGGAGGCATAGATTTCTATATTCAGCATTTAGGTTAGCTACGACAGTCTAGCTCTCAGAGGGATACCAGTCAGATTTCCAAATTAGATCCTACCCTGATCTCTTTAATAATAGAACCACTAGATACCAATTGCAAGATTTAGTGATCATACAATTATAGAATCCCTAAATACCTAATGGAAGATCTAGTGGGCAGACAGACTTAATATATGATTTATATATAGGGAGACTATTATGTTTAATAACCAAGATATGACGACAGTGATAAATATATAAAGAAGTGGGTGTTTATATCTGGTGATCTAATATTCACAATGATCGAAACGAAACTTTTTCCACTAAGGGAATTTATGCTGGTATTTGGTAAATATACTTGTGCATCCAAACAGGATATGAATAAATGGATAGCAAGTATTGTGATATTTAGTATACTGAAGCTATATAAATATTTAATAGATATAAGCTATGTTTCCTATATAGAGTAATTACTTAAATAAGTGGGAGTTAAATCTTCAAGCAGTCTATGAATAACATACATACAAATAAATACGTTGAACTAGACTAATCTTATTTGATTGTACACACCAAGCCCTTGAATAAAGTGTTTGGAATAAACAATATATAGTGTGTATGTGTAGGTGCATCCAAATGATAGATATGGGAAAGAAATAATGACACTAACACCATAACAAGAGTCAACATGTTTATTTATTTATTTATTCATTCATTCATTCAACACAATAGGGAATCTATGGTACATAAGATAAAAAGATACAAACTTGAACATTGTAAGACACATACAATTTAATTCGATAGTAATGATGTGTGTCTAGACTGCTGGATACGGTGAGTAGAGAAGTTTAAAGCACATTTTTCCTTCTTATTCACTCTTCATCTATTTTTTAATATTTCACCGCTTCTAAATAGGATATATGCAAAACTGTAGGAAATATTTTTTTTAATGTTTGATTAAGAATGAATAAAGGGGATACCATAAGAAATTTTAATGATATATTAATAATAAAAATTGTAAATAATTATCTTTTTTCTCTATCTCTTTTTGGACTGGCGAGCCTTTTTAATTTCCAATTCTGGTCTTTTGGTTTCTGTGTTGAGAAGTTGGAAGAGCACCCCCTCAGCTATATTAATATTGCATAAGATAATATAGGAATGAGGATAGTCCTGAGCTTGTCCGGATTTATTTTTTCTTTGTTTTTGTATAACTATGTCTAAGTGTTTGTGTTGACAAAAATCAATAATGGGTTGGTGTGGGGGAGAAAAATAGAATTATGTACCAGCCAAATCATATGTGAAAGTAAATCTAAGCAGTAACCAGAGGGGGTTGTGTGTGTGTGTGTGTGTGTGTGTGTGCGCGTGTGCGTGCGTGCGTGTGTGTGTGTGTGTGTGTGTATGCATGTGTGTGTGTGTGCGTGTGTGTGTGTGCATGTGTGTGTTGTGTGTATGTGTCTGTTGCAAGGCAAACAAGTATCTTTAGTACGGCAGCTACCAATTTAACCACACAGAGGGAAAGAAGATTCCTTCCTGCCAAACATTATATTATTTCTTAATTCTAGTTATCGATACAATTTATTGTAAGAAGGGAATTGCAAAACATTTTTTAATCTGTCAGAAACCTCCACAGGCTGACTACCCTTGGTCCCTTACATTGAACAGTCTAATATTGCTCCATTGTATAAATTATTTTTTTTTCAAATTCCCCACATAATGATTTACATAAACACTGATGTATGTGGAAGGACACAGCTGTCTTTCTGTCAAATGTACAATAAATCCTCTCTCAGGGATTTCACCCCTGCTCCTAATGCTCCATTATATTATAATCCTCACCCACAGTCAATCCATTTCACTTTGTAAAAGCTCAAGGCATTGGATAAGTTAATGTAATTAAACAAAACATATATGCCATCCCTAATATTAATTTACCATTGTGCGCTGTCTAATCCTCAATCGTGTCAGAATTCTAATACTGGACACATTGAATGATTGCTTTTAGGCATAATTTACTTGCTATTTACTTCACTAACCCTTGGAGTTATCCGTTGTTGGCTTATATTTACAAATATCAGCATTTCAAATTTTTTGAGTGAACACTGACTTAGTTGTAATGTTAAATTTCCCTTGAAATCACTGAATACAGTCTCTGACAGTACAGTTGAATATGTACATGTAATTATGTAAATTTAACGGCCACTGGTTCAGCTTTTGCCAATAATCCAGGGATCGCAAGCATAGGCTGGCAAATATTTCCCCTAATGTGGTATTTGTTTGATGCCTACCAATTTATTTTGGAAGAAGAAGTCTATAACACAAGCATTTTTACAACGCAAGTAAAATAAATTTCGGCCATTCTGTCCCCATTGTGGTATTTGTCTGATGAAGAATGAGGATATTTATAAAATTGTAAAATTGTCATGTAGCTGTGACACTTGCCATAAGGTATAATGTCTAAATATTTTGCAACTCATCTAGCATATAATTTTAGTGTACAAATTGTTTACAATAAACACAACCACATTTGTTAAGTTTACTGTATATGCAATGTAAAAGGCATAGGTTTTACACTGTTGAGCTTAGATACTACTCTCCACTGTCAAGAGACACCTCCACAAAATAGAATTTAATCTAGGTTTGCAGGAAGGCAGAAAAATCTGAAGTGATGCATTGTACAAAACTGTAAAGGTAACATCAAAGTACAACATCCTTCCACTTTAGAACTACCCCTTTCCTTGAATTTCATTTTTCCATTTTAAACTGATTGGTTTAGCCTTAGTTATGTCTTAAATTAATTGTAAGGGGAAATTCAATAGTGCGCAGAATCCTGTCAGACCTTGCGTGCACTTCTGGGTATCAGAGCAAGTAAAACAAAGTTGATTTTGTTTTAGTACTGTAACATCCCATGGAGCCTCATCACATGAGGACCCAACAGGACTTCACACACAATTGAAGTCCTACCTAAGAGTGAGGGAACATTAGGTCTTTATAGAAGATATGAAGGTGCAATATAGACCCCATTTAAAGTATAGCACAAGACCCAATTAAAACCAGATCAGAACTGGTCCAAAATGTATCCTTTTGCAGAGGGAATGGCCCAGCAGAGCAAGGAACTCCACATACAATTGAGCACCGTTATGCGTACTCTGTACATAGCAAGGAAAGCCCTGACTCTGCCAAATCCAGCATTGGCCAGTGCAAACTTCTGCTCCTTCATAAATGTTGGCATCTTGCTCCTCTGTGACAGAAATCTAGTGTCTGTCTGATGAAAAACATGTATTTCTAAAATGCCTACTTAGCGGTCACACTTGAGATAAGGTTTAACATCTGAATATCTTACAAACTGCCTACCACATTCACTGCGATAAAAAAACGGTGTTTATAGCATACACAATTTTCTGTTCGAAGCACAATGCAGTAGATTACACTACCTTGGACAGGACTCATTAGGGTATTTGTTTAAGGAAAGGAAAATGCCCACTTTTTAGTGTTGTTGTGACACTGATCTAATGGTAAAGATGTGTAGAACAACCAACAGACACAGCACTATCACCATACTCCATGCTGACCAGCTTATTGTGCTCACTAGGCTTTTGAACCTTAAAGGATGCCCATAGGCTCCATCTCAATACTTTTGCTGTTCTATCTGGCCAGTCAAAGATGACCATAGTTGCCGTCTTGTAACAATAATGCACCAGTACATGTGTTTTAGCAGATTTACATTCTTGGACTATTTAGTATTCCCTCTCCAGTCAGAAGGTTATTGATGGATAATGGCTACAGCAGGTGCTGGAGTAAAAATAGATCCTATTGAACTGCTTTTTGGGTGAAATGTGACCTTTCATAATGGCTTTATCATAGTGCAATGTACAGATATATTAGCAATGCCAGCCCTGTCTCCAGAGCATCATGAGCACAGGGAGAGATGGTTGGGAAAATTTCAGATCCAGGCACCATTTATAAATAGATTTGTATTGGGCTTCTACATAATTCAACAGAACAGAGAACAAAACAGATATGATCCCTGCCTTAGATAATGTAGTTACATTGAGATTTATATATAGATCTTTCTGCTACTTCACCATGCATGATAAATTGTTGAGTGTTATGGGATTGTTTAAGGATCTGTACCATTTATACACCCCCACTGTCTTAAAGGTAAGTAATAATGCTTCTGTAGCAGGAGATGATGAGGAAGCTAGCTTGGACCATGCTCAGCATTCAGGAACTTGTAAAAAGATATAGAAGTCCTTGCTTGACAGGTACAATTTTAGACTAAGGTTAGTTCAAGTGAGGCCCTGGAACACATGTCCTTCATATAGTGGATTCCAATGTCTGTCCAATTGTCTTTAAATCTAGGATTAGTGACTAAAGGGATTTATATAAGTATATATATGTTTGTGGTGGTTCATTGCTTCCCAAACCTTAAGTGCATAGAGACATTAGGAAGTAAATTATTGAGGGGAGGACCAAGTCTGTTATTTAGCCAGAGAAGAGGACTCAGAATTACATTATTGTTGTTGATTTTTCCATAGTTTCGCCAGACTTTGCCAGAGGATGCATTGGCCCATTATAGCAAATATTCTCTGCAAGCTGAGAAGCATCTTAATTTCTGTAAGCAAAGGGAGAAAATTAAGGTAAAATAATTCTGGTAGGGGAATGGCAATTGGTATACTCAAGTATTTGAGTGATGTATTTTGACAGACATATGGGTACTTTGGTGTAAGATGGGCTAATAAGTATTTACCTTATAGAATCAAACTTTGCTAAATGTGTCTAGGGGAGTGGGAGCTACCAAAGAATTCTCCAAGTTGGTAACTGGAAATATATCATCTGCAAATAAGCAGATCTTGCGAGTGGTTCCCCGCTCATATTTTGAGTGTCTGGTTTCTATAACATAACACTGAGAATGGAATTTAGATTTAGTACACTTTAGTCCTATGGAAAAAATATTTTCAGTATGGAATATGTTAATCTTGATTACAATTTATAACTTTTTGCTCTATGTCAAGTTTTATAAGTAGGCGAAAGTATTATTTGAGCATTGTATTTTGTAATATATTGTTACCAATGAACTTATATCACTTTGAAACAGACTTTTAAGATTTTGGCAGGACCTGGTATGTTGCAAATACCCTATCTGAACAGCGAACTTGTTTTTAAAAAGAGGACTTATCCAGAATTTAAGACACTATATCTATATTTATTTATTTCTCAATTGTTTAAGAGTCTTGCTACAACCCAGGCAGGGAATAATTTGTTTTATGCATTTTTATAGTTTTACAATGTTATATTTCGTAAATAAGAGGTAATATGCCAGAGTGTCATTTTCTCTGTTTCCTCATCTCCTTCCATTTGAGTGGTTCAAATAGGAAAACATTGAGAATATTGAAACATAAGGATTTCCAGTGATCCTGTGCATTTAAAGGAGTTCACATGACAATTATTCAAAGTATCAATGCAAAAGCGATTTTATAGGACACTTTGATGGGTCTACAGATAGAATTTCTCTATTTTTTTATTTGAGATTCTACAATATGGATATTTGGTAAGTATGGTTTAATTTAATTCGGTTGATCCAAATATTCTGGTAGGATAGACAGGTAGTTATTAAAACACCAAGTTCTTGGCACCTTATTATAAGTCTTCCTGAGTGTTATGCTGATGTGGAAGTGCTCTGAATATATGGTAAATTATCGAATGTAATAGCCACTTATCTACAAGGAAAATTCTATAACTGAATAAGTATTATGCACCTGAGAAAAAAGAGTATAATCCCTTTTTGGGGCCTTCTCATGAACACTGGAGTAGCTCCCAGAAGTCTTGTCCAATTCAGAGTTGGGGGCCAAAGATGATCATTGGTTCTCTCTGTGCTGAAAATTTCTCAGAATTTTTGGGCACAATTTGAAGTACATTTTAGAGTTAAATAGACTAGCTATGTAATTTTTCTTTGCATGCCCATTCGAAAAATACCTCTGACGGAAGCATCTGTTAGAGATGCGTGGAGGAGCTGTTGTTAAAAACTGTGGGCCTGATTCATTACTGATCTGATCTTATCTTGTGCGGAAGTTGCGATGTGTATTTTAAGTAGAGATGGGCAGGCCCGGTTGAACCCGAACCCACTCGAACTTCGGGGATCCGAGTACCGAGCCGAGTCGGCTCGGTACTCTTGCGCCTATTCGGATTTCAAAATGAGGCAAAACGTCATCGTGACCTCGTCGGATCTCGGTTCTCGCGAGTTTTAGAATCAATAAATACCCGCCTCCACGACGATCTAGCGCCATTTGAGAGAAAGACAGAGAAGGGTTAGGTCACAGTATAGAGCAGGAATAGAGCAGTATAGAGCAGGCATTTTTCTGAATTTGCACTACAAAGTGTTTGGGGTCTCATATACCCCCTTCTAAAAAAGCTGTATTTTGTGAGTGCTGAACTCCTAATATAGCACTGTATTTTTCTGACTTTGCACTACAAAGTGTTTGGGGTCTCATATACCCTCTTCTAAAAAAGCTGTATTTGCTGAGTGCTGAAATACTAATATAGCACTGTATATTTCTGAATTTGCACTACAAAGTGTTTGGGGTCTCATATACCCCTTTATAAAAAAAAGCGGTATTTGCTGAGTGCTGAAATTCTAATATAGCCCTGTATTGTTTAGGGAGGGCTAGCAGGGATTAAACTGTATTTTTCTGAATTTGCACTACAAAGTGTTTGGGGTCTCATATACACCCTTATAAAAGAGCTGATTTTTCTGAGTGCGGAAATCCTAATATAGCAGTCATTGCACTGTATTTCCAAAGAGAAGCATGGATGACGCAGGGGACAGACCACAACAGTTTGACATCTGGGGGTAAATGTATCAAGCTGAGAGTTTTCTGGCGGGTTTGAAAAGTGGAGATATTGCCTATAGCAACCAATCAGATTCTAGCTATCATTTTGTAGAATGTACTAAATAAATGATAGTTAGAATCTGATTGGTTTCATAAACCCGCCGGAAAACTCTCAGCTTGATACATTTACCCCCTGGTCTGGTTTGAAAGATTTTACTAAAAAAAGTGTGACCTCGGCCATAACTCCATACGATCCTACTATTAACATGCAAAGGATGGTGGAGAATTATTTTCAAGAGTTCATTGAAATCGAAATGTCAGATAGTCCCTTCCCATACTGGGAGGAAAAACAAGCAATTTGGAAACCCATGTACAAACTCGCTTTGCAATACCTAAGCTGCCCACCCTCCAGTGTGTACTCAGAAACAGTTGTCAGCACATCCGGGAAACTTGTCAATGATCGACGTAGTTAGGTTACTTCCTAAAAATGTGGAAAAGATCTTCCATGAGGAAGGCCTTTACCGGCAAATACATCAAAGTACTGACACTTCTCTAATGGCGGATTCCAGCGGAGATGAATTAATAGTCTGTGATGATGATGTACACACTGATGAGGGTGAGGATGATGCTGAAGATGATGACGACAACATCTTGACAGTGTAGAATTCATTTCACAGCACTGTTGGTCTAACATGCCTTTAGGGCATTGATAGCTGGTTTAGTGGGGGACAAAAACAAACCAAGCACTTCAGCCACAAAAGTGGCAGCCCTTGTCGCTGAAGTGCTTGGATTGTTAAAGTGTGCATGTCCTTTGTAAGATTCAACATATGGGTGGGTGAGAGGGCCCAAGGAAAATTCCATCTTGCACCATTAATCTTTCCTGACACTGATGTGTGTTTCTGCTATTACTCTAACAAGCCCATTGTTAGCTTGTTCAGGGAGGGCCTAGCAGTGATTAAACTGTATTTTTCTGAATTTGCACTAATAAGTGTAGGGTCTAATATATACACCCTTATAGAAGAGCTGCTTTGCTCATTTTTATTAATCTACAAGTTTTTGCAGGCTTTTTTTCCTCATTCGCACTAATAGGTGTAGGGTCTAATATACACCCAAAGACGAGTGCTCCATTGCTAACGAGCAAGCAGGCTTGTCTGTAGAATTTGCAGGGAAATTCAACAGTGTTACATTGAATAAACAGACACATAGGGGGAGAAGGAGAAGAGGGAGACAGAAAATTAATCATCTTCCTCTTACTCAGGACTGTCAATGGTGTTATAGTCTTTTAGTAGGCTGTGGATCAGCCTGCGACAGTCCTGGATGGTCATCTTCTCCCTTTTCAAGATGAGGTGATTCCTGGCAAGCAAAATAGTGTCCTTAAAGCAGTTCATTAGGCTCTAGGCCTCCTGGATTGCCCCAATGATGTGGGTCCCAGGAAATAATCCATAAAATACCGAATGGTATGAAAGGCAAGTTCTGGGCACACTGTCCTTATGTTCATGTTCCAAGGCATCCAACAGTGCCTGTGCAGTGGGGCAGTCCCAAAAAATACGCTGTGCTGTTTCTCTTCTGGTGATGCAGAAGGAGCAGTGGACATATTGGCACAGGTTCCGGGAGTGCATGAATGTCCCGAGAGGCAGAAATCCTTGGATAGCCATCCATGCAATGTCTTTGTGTCTAGTAGTCAGCCTCTTAGAGGTCACATTCTCCCACACGTGTTTTGCTGTGTTTGTAATCAGCACTTTACATGAAAAGTACCTAACTAGATTATAATTTTGTGGGAATTGGGGCTGATTCGAAGCTCACTGATGAACTGTTTTTTTGCTGTGAATTTCAATGGCTCTTTTTAGTGCATTGTTTGGCACCCTGGATTGGTGTGTGTCTGATAAAAGCATGCATTCCGGGGGGGTCAGCGCTCGTTGCCATGTATTAGCTGTAGAATTACCTCACTTATCCAAGAAACAGGTGGAGCAATTGTTGTCATGTATTAGCTGTAGAATTACCTCACTTATCCAAGAAACAGGTGGAGTGATCGAATGAACCATAACTGGTTTCATGATCCAAGGACAATTCCATCTTGCATCACTTTTCTTTTCTGCCACTGCTGTGTGCCAATGTGTCCTAGATGTGCTAGGAACTGCAGTGTGTTTGAGTCATTGCTCTGTCGCTTACCATCCAGCCAGATTGCTGCAGTATTTGGCTGAAAGTGTATGAAATGCATATTGTGACCAGTGAGATGGTAAAAATTGAATGGAAATCACTGGAATTTAGTGTTACTGAGGTTAATAATAATGTAGGTACAAATTAATACCTAAATTATGTTTAGCCCCCAAAAATTTTGGGGGGCTAAACATTGATTTTGAATACCAAACATGGCTTTAGCATCTATGTGCAGCTTGTGGGCCTGAATCATTAAGGAAAGGGACACAAGAGGAACTTTGGCAAAACCAGCATATGTTTTTAATTAGCAAGGAGTAGTATTTTGCACATAAGGAAAGCAATGTGTTTTTTTCATGTAACACACAAACACTTGATAGCTTCATTTTTACTCTGACCTTCATAGGTGATCTACGACACGTTCTACCCAAATTATAAATCTGTTCTCATATTTTAAATTTACCTCCCCCTCAAATGCAAGTTTGTTAGACCAAGGTGCATTTTTTATTTATTACAATGTTTTTCATGCAAAAATGATTGTGGCCCACAGGACTAAGACTTTGGGGGGAGATGGTTGACTTGGAGGGGACATTTGAGGCTAATGCAAGTATTGTCTACAAATCCTTTTCCTCATCTACCGCTTTTATCTTATGTATGTCAGCTTCCCTAAAAATCAATGCAGCCAACACTTGACCACCATAGTGGCTTAGTGGCTAGCACTTCTGCCTTACAGCACTGGAATCATGAGATTGATCCACAACAATGGCCTTATTGGTCTGGACTTTGTGGGCCTGAATAAGGGTGACAGTTAACGAAAGAGGAACTTTGAAACTTGGCCATGTAAAATAGTGTAATGTATGTGGTAAATGTGCTATCATTACTTGGAAAAGTCACATGAAGACATATGTGTTCTAATTACATTAAAAAAAGACTTTATATACAACATTTTTAACAAGTACAAAAAATATACATTGGAAAAAACATATTAAAATGAATCATACAAGCGATTATAAATGAACAATTTTTTTTTTTTTGCAATTTTTGATATTTTCTTTTTTTTTATTGTATTTATTTATTGTTTTTATTGTATTTATACAGTTGTTTCATTAGTGAACCCACCGATGGTGGGTTCCCCTCCTCATTTCTGGTGTCTTCTGGAGCTGGTAAAATCAAGGAGAAAAAACACAATTAGCACGGTTAGGTTATTTATCATACATAAAGTAGTTCTTGAGTCATTGTTTGATGGACTCAGCAGAGGTGTGAAGTTTGACGTAGGTTAAAATTGTCTGCAAACAATAATAGGATGGCAAACACATTATAGGACAAATACTTTCTGTAAATATATATATATATATATACACATTTGTGTGGTGGCCAGGGGAGGGGGGGTCGGAGGGTTTAATGATTCCATAAAAACTATTATTATGGCCATCATGGTTGAAAACTGTGGATTGGTGAACTAGCTGTTGGCTAAATGGCAGGTGGGAAAACAGTACTTTATGATTACTACAGTGGACCTACCCACACCAACAAATATATCTCTTTGTTTGTGGAAAAAAGTTATATTCCACCAAAGCCTCCACATGGGCCTTCTCTTCCTCCCTCTTCGGGGCGGCCGCCGCCTCCTCCACCTCCTCCACCTCAACCCCTGCCGGCTCCTGCTCCTCCTCCTTCACCTCAACCCTGGCCGGCTCCTGCTCCTCCTCCTCCTGGACCTCTTGTTGGAGATGGCTGTGACGGCCTGTTGGAAAAAGTATAACACATTAGTTTCTTTTTAAATGTTCTCCCTGTTTCACAGTTATCTACATATAGCCATATAATAATGTGAGCTGATATTGAGAAACATGCATTTAGCCACAGAGATAATTGAGTGTCTTTAAACTAAAAAATTACTATTTAGAGACACACACCACTTTCAGTTCTTTTAATCTTTCAATTTTTAATTTTCAAAATAAATGCTACATTAATATTTTGTTTTTCATGATCAATATTTATATAATATAACTAATGCAAGATTAGGGAGACATTTGGGTAAGGTCTTGTAATATGGAAAGATGAGGTTGGCACTAATGTGTGCATTGCCCACCTCCTAGTGTTATCTTAAAAATGTTTGGAAATTTCTTATCAGCATGTTTCCTTAGTGGTTAGCACTTCTGCCTCACAGCACTGGGGTCATGAGTTTGAATCCCAAACATCCCCTTAACAAATTAACTTGACACGTGGCCAAAAGCATGTTGCATTAGAGGGGGAGATATTTTTATAATTAGTGGACAGATTGATATGTTTTGGAAGGCCATGTCCTGGTAAAAGTTTGAAAGTATTTTTAAAAATAAAACAAGTGTTTTTATGACAACATTTCATACAATTAATAGAGAACTCATGGCTAATAATCTCCTACCTTAGCTCCAACAATTGTAGCTGATGCCAATGCAGGTCGCTCCAGCGCCGCTGGAGTTGTACCGCCGCCAGATGAATCGGCACACCCTCTGGTACGCCCGCAGTTTCATCTCATTTGAGATATAATGGCCTTGTGGGCATACTGTCCATGGCCTCTGCCAACACCTGTAGCTCACGCCTTGCGAATATGCTGGCTCTAATTTTGGAAATTATGTATTTTCCAATAATCTGTACTATGATTAGTACTCAGATCATGTGTCGGCGAGCTCATGTCACTCGTGGACCTTTTCTACACCTGTGTGCAAAATGTCTGCCTGTCATTCATTCATCGTATCCTAGCAAAGGGGGAGCGGATTTATGGGAAATGTACTCTGTTATTTGCAATTACTGGCACTTTATAACAGGAACCTGTAATTGCAGGCACCTGATAACAGGCACTAGATTTATAAGTGTGGTAGTTTTTGTCCTAGCTGAGTTGTAAATGTTAGTGTAGAAATAAAGTGTAAAATTTTGATGTAACTAGCAGAAAAAGCAGACAGCAATTTACTTATAGTTTAAAATATGGGTCTGTAATTTAAAATATAACTTTGTGATATGGTTTTGATAAGGTTCAAAGTAACACATTTATTGGGTCATAATCTGTCTCATGAATCTGGTCCCTCCTATCCTCCTCACAAACTTAGTCAGTAATGAAATTTTAAGCAACACAAAGGGTATAGTGGTGTTATTGACAGTGAGTGAGATTGGAGGCCAGTTGGTGACTCTGGCATGAGGGCCAATAAAGAGCTCTATATAGAACATGATTTGCTTTAGCTATCGTTGTGACATCCATGCGGCTAATGCAGAAAGACAGTGTTTTACAACAGATAGTTCTGAAAAACATAGGTCAGGGAAAGCAATGTACATTTGGGTGTCCTCAGAATTGAGGTGGAATTGGAGGCCAAATTACCAAATTAGTACCCCAAGACAAGAGATGTACAATATTAAAGTACAATATTTAGAAAAAAAGGAGCCTTGTGAGACCTCAATAGAGAGTGAGAGTGAAAGGGAGAATGTACCATAGGTGGGTACAGTACAGGAGCCGTTAAAGAGGTAGGACATGACCTAGCAGAGAACTGTGTCTAGTTGGACTATGTAGTGAAGGATGTCTAGAAGAAGAGGGTGTTCAACAGTGTCCAAAGCAGCAGAGAGTTACAGTAGAATGAGTATTGTGAAATTAAAATATTAATATTTATTTATAAACATAATTTCAGTAATCAAATGAAAGGCAAAATAAAACACACTGAAAATACAAACTCCTTTGTAAAAACAAACAAATACAAAACAAATATCACATACAAATGTTACAAGGCAGGTCATGCTGGAGCCCATAATGTCCGAATTCTTTATCTGTTAAAAATATGAGAGAAAAAGAGATCAACCTTAGGCCACTTTGAAACAACGTATTGCTTGACTGTGTACTTTGTAGACACCTGGGGCTAGATTTACTAAGCTGCGGGTTTGAAAAAGTGGGGATGTTGCCTATAGCAACCAATCAGATTCCAGCTTTCATTTATTTAGTACATTCTACAAAATAATAGCTAGAATCTGATTGGTTGCTATAGGCAACATCCCCACTTTTTCAAACCCGCAGCTTAGCAAATCTAGCCCCTGGACTTTCAAGCTGTAAAATCTACAATTTGTTGCCTATAGACAGGGCCGGATTAACCATAGGGCTAACTGGGCTACAGCCCAGGGGGCCCTTTTTAGTGCTCAGCAGCAGTATTGATCAGTTGGGGGCGGGGGTGCCCCCGGCCCGATCAATGCTGCTGAGCACTTTTACTGCGGTCCTTCCCCGCTGCGCTGTAGTCTCCTTACTGAGGAGATCTCATGAGTCTCCCTCTCACGAGATCTCCTCAGTTAAGAGCATACAGCGCACCGGAGAAGGACTGCAGGAGAAGGAGGTAAGTGCCTTGGGGGCCTCTCGGCTCACCGGGGGAAGGCGGGGGCAGCTTAGATCACAGAGGGGGGCCCTCACGGGGGAATGGAGGCCCCCTTAGCCCAGGGGCCTCCATTCCCTTAATCCGGCCCTGACTATAGATAATTACATTCTTTAAAAGGCAACTCCTTCATGTGTTGATCCTCCTTCATGAAATTATCTTTGCCGCACCTCCTTTGTGCTCCAGATGACAGCTGGGTCATAAGGTCTGTTGGAATAAATTACAAACATTTAGCTATTTACTAAAATGGTGTCTGTTTCTCACTTATCCTCAAAATGAAAGAGAATGTAAGGTATCTCCATTTGAACACATTGCCAAATCAGTGCCTTTATATCAATTTACAGACAACACTTACTTTATGTACTTTACCTGGGCAGAAAAGAACATTCACATAGTGAGTCAGATATATGATTAACACGACTATGCTTGAATACTGAATATTTTTCAGGTGAGGCAGACATGTCCCAGTTAAGTCTGGTAGTACATCAATGAAAGCCTTTAGTTTGGACTATTTTAACCTAAACTCTAACAATCAATCTTCACCATTATTTTTATAAGTGCTATGGCTCTAAAACTCACATCTGATCATCTCAGCAGGGGCAGAGGCAGCCCTTCCAGTCCAATTTCAAAATTGCAGATTTCAAAGGTAAACATTTTATTTAAGCCAAAACGGTCTGGTGCATGCATTTGTATATGTTTAGAAAAATGAAACAGGCCTTTATTTTCATCAGCTAACAACAATTATATTTTTAGGATGTTAAGGAATTTTAAAAGTGTGAAATAAACCATATTAGAAAAATATTTTACCTTGCAAATCAATCTGGAATCTGAAGTGGTCTGCCTCCACAGTTTCAGGAGGGCTGGGGATCTGTTGGATAAATATGCAACATGGGGAAAGAATCATCTTAATAGATATTAGATTAAAAAGCATCACAGCAATCTCCCCCCCCCAAAAAAAAATTGGGTTCAAATTTATAATACAAACAACACACACATTAAAATGCACCTTACATATTAAAATAGAGATGCACTGTTATTGTGGAACATAAAATATCTTACAAACACAAAGTTTTAAAGTGTCTATTAAAGAGTAAGCTAAAATATAACTCTCAATACAAATAAAAGTCCACTATAAAAAGCCACACCAGGAAACTCCACTATAGACTCCTGACCAACTTCAAGTGCGCATGAAGCAGTCTATCATAGTGGATTGTAATGAGACAACTATATGCAGGTGTATGGGCCACTGTGGTATCAGATGACGAGATCTGATGCTGGGTCTATGCAACGCTGGTTACGGAAATCTATTGTTTAGTTTTATACTGATTAAAATATGTTTGCATTTATTTCTGATGCAAATTATTCTGAGATGCATTTGCATAGACTTTCTTATTTTAATTTTTATAAAACAAAACATGATCCTTCATGTCTGTTACTAAGAAGGTGTGTGCAATTGTTCATTTAATTATGCTCATTAACACTTTAGGCTGCCACTAGTGCCTGTATTGTGTTGTATGTTTGTTTCAATCTGAAGTATGCCTTAGTGGTTAGACAAAGCAGCTGCCAACAGTAGGGTTATGAGTTTAAATCCAGAGTCATGCCTGTATCTGTGTGGACTTTGTATATCCCCATGTTTCTGTGGGTTTACTCCAATGTGTCACTTATAGAAGAGTACGCTAGTATATGTTTTGGTGTTTGCTCTGTCTATAGAGTATTGTATTGTGCATGTAAATTTATGATTGCGAATCATTAACCGTTGAATTCTCATCCACAGTTATTTACAATTCAAAATTACAGAAGACACATTTTTCATGTTGGATAATAAGAGAATGTGTGTGTAATTCTTTACTGTTTATCCTTAAATCTTCATGTTTTCAATAGTGCCTGTGTTGTGTTGTATGTTTTTTAGGAGCACTATAAGTATGCCTATATTGCACGTTGAAATTTGTGTGGAGCTACAACACAGACAAGAAGCTGTTCCAAATAAAGTGAATTCAAACAAATAGAAAATATCCACAGATAAAAGCAAAAAACACCTAAGTGCCAAAAAAAGACAGAAGACAAAAAATGGCAAACAAATTAAAGTCCAATTATTATTATTATATTATACATCAATGAATTTACATAGCAAATTATTAAAACTGTGCATTTACCAAGGATTTAGGGCTAAAATATTTCATTGTATAGTTATTGACATTAATAAAAATTAAAAAGAAAAACAATTTGTTATGAGAGAAGTGTATGCAGGTGTATGTTGTGCATATTTTTTTCTATTCTATGGTCTTTTTAAGCAAACATTGTTTTTAAAACAGTTTAGTGTGGTGGCTTATTTGGCGCTGCTTCTGTGTGCAATTGTTAATTTTTCACAATAAAACTTTAGCTTGCCAGTAGCACTTGACTTGCATGCAATGGTGTATTGTTCAACTTTTCGTTCTAGTCTATATCATGCTCATATTGTTTCCACTTCCATGTTGGCTTAGTGGCTGGTCAATCCACATTTCAATAGTGGGGTCATGAGTTTGAATCCTAACTTATGGCCTTATGTCTGTGGATTTTAAATATCCTCCCATGTTTGTGTGGGTTTCCTATGTGTCGCTTATGGAAGAGTATGCATGTTTTATGTTTGCACATTTTATCTATATAGTTTTAACACATTAAACTGTAATGCCTTTTATTTATACTGGCGTATTATTAGCCGTTTTAAAAAATATCAAACAAGGTATAGGCTAACTATGAGATATTACACATCTACCACTTCACATTGCAATTTATTAAAACTGTGCATTCACCATGGTTGTGTTAAAGAAAAAAGTACATTGTTTAATGATTGACATTAATATAAAATAATTTAAAAAAATAATTAAAAAAATCTGAATGAACTGTATTAAGATATATGTTGTGCATATTTAGTTGTGAATGTTTTAAACAAACAATGCTTTTTAAACAGTTTAGTGTTGTTATTCAACGCTGCTGCTATAGCTTTTTTGGACTTAAACATGACCCCATGCTTCCTTAAGTTTAAGCATGGAGTTAAGAAAAATGGAAAACATTTCTTCTTATCTATCCGATGGATCTGGAGATAAACGTCTACTCTTCTTAAGTCAGTACGATCTCCGTCCATTCTACGCCCATTCTCCTCTCTTTCCCAATCCTTTTTTCTTAAGTGTTTGGAGAACTTCTTAAGTGCAGTTAAGAAGGATTTTCAACTTAACATAAGAAAATCTTA
Organism: Mixophyes fleayi; assembly: GCF_038048845.1. Taxonomy (NCBI): domain Eukaryota; kingdom Metazoa; phylum Chordata; class Amphibia; order Anura; family Limnodynastidae; genus Mixophyes; species Mixophyes fleayi. Next base: position 292,843,159 of record NC_134403.1, on the reverse strand, counting down.
ACTTGCGCAACGGACTTTCCTTCTTATCTCCCTTTTCTGGGCATGCGTAGAGACGATTTTCATAAGATCCTCAAACGGCAGATAAGATCGCTAATGAATCAGGCCCTGAGTCTCTTGTCAACTTATAATATTACTCTACAGTCTAATTCTGTCTTAAGTACCAGCTGTGTCTTATTTGGAGAGTTAAGACCCTTTGTGTTGAGTGACAGGATTTAGTGATTTAGCTAAGTTATCCTGCTAAGGATGCCTGTATAGTAGAATGATGTCCTAGTGTAACTGATGATGTTTTCAGTAAGTTGGTTTGCTAGATTTCTAGGGGGGTTGGATGGGACAGAATGAAAAAAGTTAGAAAGGAGTGAACATAAGCGGAGTCACACTAGTTTGTGATTGTTAGCGATCTCTGCTGCGGATTGCAATATGACACATACAGTGCTTGAACCTAAACCTAAAATTAAATGCAGTGCTAACTGGATATCTAATGATATAAAAATGATACATACACTTGCGCTTCCTTCTCTGCACAACAAGATGATCACATGGATGGACCCATTATTCACAGAAAATATATATCTCTTTTATATGGATTTGTCTAGCCTTCAGAAAGGACTCATGTGTCCAAACAGAAATTAAAACATATAGTGTAATATGTAACAACAATGACACAAAAAAAATGTCCACCACCGCTGTATAGGATTTTATCACTCTTCACTGTGAATATCAAAAGCATGAATGGAAATACACTCGTGTTCTTCTCACTTCCAACCCCTTAGGGCGGCGGTTCCCAAACTGTGCGCAGCGGCTCCCAGGGGTGCCGCGGTACTGTCACTGGGGTGCCGTGGGCCACCATAAAAAAAAAAAAAGCACAGAAACTTACCAATCCGTCGGGCGCCGGGACCCAGCAGCCTCCTGTCCCCCGCAGCTGTCACTGAATATCGACGTCAGTAACAAGCTGCTGCGGGAGAGAGGAGGCTGCTGGGTCCCGGCGCCCGACGGATTGGTAAATTTCTGTGCTTTTTTTTTTTTAATGGCTGGCGCCTGGCGCGGGGCAGAGTGAGAGGGATCGTGACAGAGGAGGAGAGCAGAGGATGGTGACAGCGGGGCAGAGGAGGGGGACAGAGAGCAGAGGAGGGGAACAGAGAGCAGAGGATGGGGACAGCGGGGCAGAGGAGGCGGACAGAGAGCAGAGGAGGAGGGCAGAGGAGGCGGACAGAGAGCAGAGGATGGTGACAGCGGGGCAGAGGAGGAGGACAGAGAGCAGAGGAGGAGGGCAGAGGAGGGGGACAGCGGGGCAGAGGAGGGGGACAGCGGGGCAGAGGAGGGGGACAGCGGGGCAGAGGAGGGGGACAGAGAGCAGAGGATAGTGACAGCGGGGCAGAGGAGGGGGACAGAGAGCAGAGGATGGGGACAGAGAGCAGATGATGGGGACAGAGAGCAGAGGAGGGGCACAGCGGGGCAGAGGAGGGGGACACAGCGTGAGAGGGGCAGTGGAGGGTGACACAGCGTGAGAGGGCAGAGGAGGGGACAGCGTGTAAGAGGGCAGAGGAGGGGGACATTGTGAGAGAGGGCAGAGGAGGGGGGACAGCGTGACAGAGCAGAGGAGGGGGGACAGCGTGACAGAGGGGGCAGTGTGAGAGAGGGCAGTGTGTCTGGATGCAGAGGGGGCAGTGTGTCTGGATGCAGAGGGGGCAGAGTGTCTGGATGCAGAGGGGGCATTTTTGCATACAACTAAATAAGTATTTCTGTCCTGACCTAAATACTTATTACAATTTTTTGACCCAACTACTTCTAAAACAGGACTGCTCAATATTTATTTTGGAGGGGTGCCTTAAAAAGATTTGGAGACTCTAAGGGTGCCGCGAACTGCAAAAGTTTGGAAACCACTGCCTTAGGGTATATGCTAACAAAAAGATGCTTCACAAAAACGCTTCTCAAATTCAGGCTAATATTTCTACTGCTTCTTATGACACATAGAAGCCGACCCCCATGCACAGACGTTAAGCATGTAGATAGAGAAATGACACCAGAGAAGGGACCTTGTGCATTAACATAATAAAACTTTTTAATATTTTAATATTGATAAAACACATAATGTAAAATACTGCTGCTTTTTTATTTGAAGCTTTCTTGAGTTATAACTTTTCCAGAGAAAAATAAAAATGAGGAGATTGAGATCTTGTGGTAATATATGACTTGGGTCCAAGTGCTCCCTGAAACAACTAGGCCCTCTCCAGTTACTCCACAGCCACTGTGACTTAGCCAAGTCCCTGGCTTACTCAGTATAGTGTGTGTTCTGTGGGGGTAAGGACTTCTGGGTGCTTGTAGGTTACATATTAAGAGACTTTGTGCAGGCAAAATATAGGGTTGTATCTGGCAACAAAAATGTATAATTCTAGAAGCAGTATAACTGGAAACAGGACACAAGATAAACAACAATCTGAACTCAGGATAAGGTCAAATTATTAGAACTAATTATTTAACTAATGCTAAGACAGATATTGTTCTGTGCAACAGACTTTTAAGAGCATATTTGCCTGCTAATTCGCTGAGGTCATGTAATAGATTTACCATCCATGAAACACGCAGTGTAGAGACAACAACCGGGAATGACATGGTACTGCACAAATTCCTTATACATCTGTGGCCTGATTAATTAAAGAGCGTAAAAGTATATGTGTGTATACTTATGCCCCATGCTAGCATAGAGACAGCACAGACATGTGGCTTGAATGTGTACATAGTGTAACCCTCTTTTACTAGGTATTTCAGAGGCGTCAAGATGGGGGAGAGTGGGTACAAATTACCAGGGCCCAGGCCTGCCTGTGGAGCCCGGGCCTCCACTGGAAGCAGCCAGGTAATGTATTTTTTTCCCCAGCAGATGGCGTGTGTGTGCACGCACCCACGAAGTGGGGGAGATTTAGCAGAGGGAGATTACGAAGAGAGGGGGTTAAGGGGAAGGAAGGAGCTGAAAGCTGCTCTCAGTCTAGGGACAGTGGGCCTGAGTCATTGAGGAGAGTAAAGCATAAAAAGGAGTAACTTTGCACCTGGGTAAAACCATGTTGCATTGGATAGGGAGGTAAATTTAAAATATGGGGACAGATTTATAGTTGGGTAGGGCATGTCCTAGATCAACTTTAAATTTCAGTATAAAAATAAAACTATCAAGTATTTGTGTGCTACCTGAAAAAACAGCCAGTATTTAACTTATGTGCAAAATAATAAACAAATTTTTTACCCTTTGCATTGTAACTTAGTTTGATCCGGAGAACATTTAATGCTTTTTTGTTTCATTAATGACTCAGGCCCAGTGTGTGACATTACACTGTGTGACAGTCTGCAGGACAAACTGAGGAGCTCTAAATCTCGTGAGACCAAGAGCTTCCCTGCACATTTCTACAGGAAGTTCCCACCCTGATGGATGTCAGCAGCAAAAGTATAGCATAGGTAAGTACAGTGGGCTGGGTGGGGGTGTCATAATATGTCTGGGGAGCAAGTGTCATAATGTGTCTGGGGGTATCATGATGTTTCTGAGGGGTGGTGTGATGTTTCTTGGGGTGTAGCATGATATGGCTGGGGGTGTGTGATGTGTCTGGGAGGTGGCGTGATGTGGCTAGGGAGTGGCGTGATGTGACTGGGGGTGGCGGATGAGGTTGTGGATTGGTGTGATGTGGCGTGATGTGGGTGGGGGTGGCATGATGTCGGTAGGTGGTGGCGTGATGTGTCTGAGGGGTGGCGTGATGTTTCTGGGGGAGGTGTGATGTGTCTGGTGTGATGTGACTGGGGGATAGCATGATGTGCCAGTGGGTGGAAAATTGTGGCTTGGGGTGGCGTGATGTGTGTGGGATGGAGTATGATGTTGGGGTAGCATGATATGGCTGGGGGTGGAGTGATGTGGCTGGGGGTGGAATAATGTGGCTTGGGGTGGCGTGATGTGGGTGGGGGGTAGTGTGACGTTGTTGGAGTGGCATGAAATGGTTGTGGGGGCGTGATGTGGCTGGGGGTGGCGTGATGTGGATGGGGTTTGCTGTGACGTGCCTAGAAGGTGGCATGATCTGGAAGGCAGATGGCGTAATGTGTCTCAGAGGTGGAGTGATGTGTCTGGTGGGTGATGGGAAGTGGCTGGGGGATGGCGTGATGTGGCTGGAGTATGTTGTGATGTGGCTGGGAGTGGCGTGATGTGGCTGGGGTCTGGCATGATGTGGCTGGGAGTGGCATGATGTGTCTGGGGTTTGGCGCGATATGGCTGAGGTTTGGCATGATATGGCGTGGTGTGTCTGGGGGTAGCATATGTGACTGGGGAGGGCGGGAAGAACGTAATGCTTATTATAATGTATGTATTATATAATGCGTGATCTGTGTTATGCACTGTGTTCCCTTATTGCTTGAATTTCCATATTTACGTTTTCCAAACATGTCCCAACATTCCAGGATCCAGACAAGAATTCAGTATCAGGTTGTAAAAGCTGCAATAACAGGTAAGTGAAAGTAACACCGTTTTAATATATAATATGTCATGTCTAAAGCAGCCACGCCCCACGCCCCTGCAAAAATTTGGGAACCACTGGATTACACAATAACAACAGTGGTGAATATCATAAAGCACATGCCAGAAATTAATTAATTCAATGTATACAGAAATCAACACATCATCTATATAATTTAACTAATCTTCTGAATCATATCATATTACTCACTAAATCAATCATTTATACCGTACATACTCGAGTATAAGTCGATCTGAAAATAAGCTGAGGCACCTAATTTTACCACAAAAAACTGGGAAAACTTATTGACTCGAGTATAAGCCTAGGGTGGGAAATGCAGCAGCTACCGGTAAATTTCAAAAATAAAAATATTGGGGGTGGCTTCTATGCATTCGATAAATACATGGTAGACTAAATGGATGTTGGAGAACATTGCTACTTGTGTCATATCTGCCAGAAACATGCCAATGAAAATCCCTCCTTGATGCGTACATGGCTGGAACACGCGTCTCCTAATCGTACTGGGTTATGAATGTCACCCTATAGTGCTCACTCAAAACTTCTAGTCTGACAAATATGGGAATTACCCAATCCATTAGAGTTATTAATCTGCTGTATGAGATAGTGGGAGTGTTCAGCCTTTTACTTACTTACCTGTTGTCCGGTCCCTCAGCTCTTAACTTCCGCAGTGGAACGCATGTGTGTTCCACTGACAGGAAGTTCGGCATTTGGAACGAAGTTTGCGTTCCAAATGCCGAACTTCCTGTCAGTGGAACGCACATGTGTTCCACTGCGGAAGTTAAGAGCTGAGGGACCGGACAACAGGTAAGTTCACTCGTGTATAAGCCGAGGGGCGGCTTTTTCAGCATAAAAAATGTGCTGAAAAAGTTGGCTTATATATGAGTATATACGGTAATTAATCAACCCTAAATTTACACATGACCAATTTGATTGTCATGTTACTAATAATTGTTCTTTATTAACTGCTACTATAAAACTATTACATTATGTATGAAATCACTGGTCTTATACTATAAAATATATATTCTTATATATTGCGGGCGCGCAATATTACCGTCATTATGGTAATAGTGCCCATAAATGCCGTTATTACGGTAGTTTTCTCGCTGGATTTCAGCTCGCCGCTCAGGGAGCGGCGAGCTGAAATCTGAGTAGAATTACCGTAATAACCTGTTTACTTTTTCTGCGGCGGAAAAAGTAAACAATTGAATATGCCCCTCTGGGTCTTATTCATTAAGGAAAGTAAGGCAAAAAAATGAGCACGTTTTCTCCTGGACAAACCATGCTGCAATGCAAGGGGTGCTAATTAGTTTTTTCTTTTGCACATAAGTTAAATACTGTCTATTTTTCAGTGTGCAAATACCTGATAGCTTATTTGCACACTAAAATTTAAAGTTATTTAGGACATGCCTAACCCCAACTATAAATCTGGGATCACATTTTATTTTTTTTAGATCTTATAAAAGACAGATTTTCACCATAATGGTTATAAAAAAGTACTTATTGGACTCCAAATGCTGAAGCATACATGATGGAGTTATAAAGTGTTTAATAAATGGTATGTCAATAAAACATATAAAGTAAAGCTTAAAAAAAGTATTTATAGTACTGATTAAAAAGTAGTTTTTCTTCAAATAATTCTTATTGCTTGTCATAGGTGAATTTTCAGCTTCAGGTTCATGATATAAATGCTTAGAGTTGATTGCTATTTAATTGTTAAAAAGTATATAAATAATGGAACATTTTTTTACTAATTCCTGTTGAATAAAAATAATTCAAGTTGTGCTATCATAAAAAGAAGGCACATTATTTATTTTAAACAATTTACATTTTATCATTGTTTTAGCTTTTAATTAATACAATATGTTGGATTTGTTTAACTAAATCAGAATATTTCAAATTAGCACAGAAAAAGTGATGGAATAAGCCAAAATTTACTGTTTCAGAAAGAGTGTGCTCTGTTCAATGTGGCTGCTTCTATCAACAGATGTGACTCTGCATGAAAATACATATGATGTACAATAACCAATTTTTTTGCTCCACTCATGGGAAATAAAATCTATTTCTCGCCATATTGAAGCTGTATTATAATATATAGCACATATTAAGAAGTTTGCTGAACTTTTGCAGATGGTGTGTGCAGATAGCCTGCAAAGCAAAGAAATATAAATAGTTGTGATGAGGACCACATTTACTAACATTTTACATACAAGACAGTCTCAAATTATTTTCTTCTCTTTCATTTAGAAATTGGCAAGAGCCGAAATATTCTAAATGAAGGAGCTGAACTATTACCCTCAAAGGAACCTACCCGAGTGCTTTACATGAATGCTGTCACCCCCTCAGAGGGTTCTTTAAACAAATGGCTCCCAAACTTCTCTTTCTTGGGGACCAATAAACTGAATGTTCATGATGGTAAGGAAAAGCTAGGGCTGAATTATCACTGTGACCCAAATATAATAACAGGTATTACATATTATCTTTCCAGTTACTTGTGGGATGATTTATCCATTAAATACACTCTAACATAAACACGATTTTCAAGTAATTAATTAAATTAATGCTTGAACACAAAATATTAAATATATTAAGTATTACAGAGACCCTTTATTTAATTAAAGAGGATACTAAAATATTACATGTTTAATGTATATATACAACGTATTGCACTAATGAAAGCAAGAAAAAAACATGTCTTACACCACTGAATTGTAACCACAATGTTTACTGTCTTTGTTACAGCTCAGAAGAGTAGGTTTAGGGTTTACAGAAATCATGTCCTCAACATTGTTTCTCAAGAAAGCAAATATATTAATTATTTATTATGTAGCAACATTTACTTATATAGCGCTAGCATACATTGCAGTACTTTACAATTGGAAACAAACACAATAATCAAACAAGACTAGGCATTATCAAACAGACACAGAAGAGTCCTTTGCTCATAAGCTTACAATCAATTTAAATGGGCAATACACTTTCAGTTCACACACATTAATCTGATCATTTAATTGTTTAGCTGTGGTACTCATAGCTACTGTAAAAAAGAAAAGATTGCTGAATAATGTGTCATTATTATGACATTATTACTGAACATTATTATGCTTACTTTTTTGTTGTTGTCTAAACTCTCTGGATAAATGATTTTCACATATATCTGCTTATTGATCAGTGGCTAGCATTGCTGTCTTACAGTACTGGGGTCATGGGTTGGAATCCAATCACCCTGTCTATCTGGATTTTGTATGTTTTTCCTGTGTTTGTCTGAGTTTCCTGCTGGCAATAAATAAATATTCTGCTCAGGAGCCACCTCGAGGTAACTGATCTCTGGCACTGAATTAGGACTGTTTGCTGCCCAGCCACTGGATTGATTATAGTGAATGTGTTAATGTGGTAAGTGTAGTGTTAAAGAACAGACTACCATTTGTTTAAAAATAGGGTCACTGGTCACTAATACTTTGCTTTAGTGCAGGTGAGGAAAGAATTAAAGTCCAGATTTCATCTATCACTACTTCTCGTATGGAGGGACTTAAGTCAGGCAATATTTCAGTATCTTTCTCTCAAACCCTGGTGTTATGAACTTGCCCATAGAGAAGTCCTCATCCAAGATGGCCGGGACTGTTTCATGAAGAGTCCATCTTGGATTTCTGTTATGAACTTGCCCTTAGAATATCCCTTATCCAAGATAGCCAGGACTGTTTCATGAAAATGCCATCTTGGATATAATTTTCTGTTTGGGCCTATAAAAGACACTTCCTGTTTGAAGCCTGGGCTTGTGTATTGTGTTGGAATCTGAACTAGATGCTTTCACAGAACCTTGCTCCTTTTGGGATTTGGATTGCAATCATTTCATACTTACAACTGACATTTCACTGAATTAAGATAATTGAATTTGCTTGTTGTATACTTTAGATTTGTATATTTTCATAAATCCTGTTTACCTCAGAACTACCTGACTATTGGACTTCCACTTGTGATACTGGAAGTGTGACAGAATACACAAGCCAAAATGGCGGAGTCCGTCAGTACAGGACCAACTGCTTTACAGCGACTTTCAGATCTGAGTTTCAACATGCATTCTACCTCAAGATAGCTACAGTAATTTCACACAAAATTTGAAGGACTTGAGACCCAGTTTACAAATAAGTTTCAACTACAAAACCAAAAGGTAATCGAGTTGCACATAAATGCTCAAGAGCTTAAAGATCAGTTAACTTTCCAAAATGGAGTTATTGCAGAACTACAGACTTGGCTTAAACAAGTTCCCACTGTAGTACCTTCAACAACAGTATGCCAACCTACTCTCCCATTACCACTAGCTTGATTTTCAAGTGATTGTAAAAGATACAGAGGTTTTATTAATCAATGCAATATGGATTTTGATTAAAATTCTTCTTATTACCTGATAGATGAACTAAAGGTACGTTGTATTCTTTTATTGGTGAAAGATGATGCTCTGGCATGGGCTTCTCCTTTGATAGAAGCAAAAAAGTCCAATATTACAAGATCTTTCTGATTTCATGGATGCAGTGAATCAGATATTTGATGATCCGAATCGAAGTGCTACTGCCGAATTGCTTTTACTAAAGATGCTTCAGGGAAAACATTTAGTAGCTGAATACACCTCTGATTTCGAAGATGGATCTTGGACACAGATTGCATTCCTGCTGCCCAGCTGTTTATTGAAAAGGTTTATCTGAGTTTATTAAAGATGAATTAGCTACAGCTGATGCACACACTGATTTTGAGGACTTTGCTAACATTGTATTCGTATAGATGCTCATCAAACGGAGAAGAAACAAGATAGATGGGGCTCCATGTGGACTCGTCACAAGTATCCAGAACCAGCCACATCGAAATACCCTGGAACTCCTACAGAACAACAAACTGATGAGCCTGGGCCAATGCAAATAGATACCAATCACAAACAGATTTCTATTGTAAGAAGAGATCTCTGTTTGTATTGTGGCAGATCTGGACATTATGTATCTAATTGTTTTCAGCGACCTCGCAAGACATTTGCTACATTGAACCTAACGATTCTTATCAGGAATCCATTATTTCATGTTCTTTACATAAAGTGATTGCCATTATTCCTCAAATCTCTTCTCTGTCTACAATTGAGAGAATGAACAAAAGAATAAAATTAAATTAGAGTCTGGAGCCAGTGGTAACTTTGTGAATATAGATATTGCTAAACGAAACCATATAGCATTTCAAGAAAGAAAAACTCCTGTATTGATGGAGACAGTTGATGGGTCTCCTCTGAATTCTGATCCCAACACACATGAAAGAACATGGTGTGCCTGATAATCGATCCCAACCATAAGCAGGATCTAACTTTTTTCCTCATCTCATCTCCAAAAGTTCCCATTATTTTGGGTGTCCATTGGTTCACTATCAATAATCCAGTTATTAATTGGGAGTCTCAAACTCTAAATTTTCAAAATAATATCAGTGTGGTCCCTCTTGATGTACAAAAAGAGAATCAGATCTCAGTGTCTACCTCTGCTATTGAAGAACAACTGCCTGTTCAATATCAGAATTTTGTGGACATCTGTAGCAAACAAAATGCTGACAGATTGCCCCCCCCCCTCTCATTGATCATATGAATGTCCCATAGACCTATTAGCTGTGGTTGCTATTCCTTTTTGGTCGGATTTATCCATTAGCTGAACCTGAATTACAGACACTAAATCTACATGTTTTAGCATCGTGTTGGATGATGAACTATTTCAGTAAGTCTCAGCATTGTAATTTTCTTTGTTTATTATCATATTCTATTCTTGGGGCTTACACACCCTGCTTTACAGCTGCATTACTGATTGAAGTTGATTAATTCAAATACATATTTTTTTTAGATTTATTGATTTTTTTCTCGGATCCACTTCTATTAAGCAACATATAGATCTTAGTGGTTTTATACTTATTTAGAATTAGGATGAAATCCAGCTACTTGGTGCAAAATTTCCACCTGGAAAAAACATTTTGTTCTGCAGGTGGTAAAGGTAAAATTCACAAACTGATTTAGAGTCCTGAGGAGGGAGTGGCCTAGACCAACTATAAAATGCAGTTTTAAAATAGAGCTGGTCAGTGTGTGTATGCAGCATGCAAGGGCCTTCGTTTGCTGTGCATGCTATCATTGTTTGCAATTGCACCCCTTGCAGTGCAACTTGGTTTACTTGGCCTCAGTTCTGAGCAAAATTTTCACTTAACTCTAAATCAGCTCCTATATATGATGCACATGACAATACATAAGGGATTATTAGTTTTTATGGTGGCATGAGGCTACATAATAATGTGGTATAAGCAGTGGTGAGATTCAAATAAATTAATAAAAGGTTCTCTGCCCGAATGACTGTTTTAAGTATACAAAAAGATATACTGAAAAGTAGTTTAATATTTCATGCATTTAATACTCAAATAAGAACAATAAAAGAGGTACTCAAAACTAGATTATGTTATAAGAAAGAGTTTTAAAATATTAATGAAAAAAATATTAAAATCTTTCTTATTTTATTCTGCTAATATCAAGATAATAATAATAGTGAGTCATATTATGCCACACAGTAGTGCCCCCATTTCAAATTATACCACAGTAATGCCCCCAGTTCATATTATGCTCCTCTTCATCACATTGTGATATGCTGCTTTTACCCCCTTTCACACTGTACCATGCTTCTTTTGCCCCTGTACACTGTGCTTTCACCCCCTTTCACACTGCACCATGCTGCTTTGCCCCTCTTCACACTGTGTCATGCTGCTATTAATCCCCTTCACACTCTGCCATGCTGCTTTTACTCCCCCTTGTTTCCATTCCTTCACTTACCTTCTCTATTGGATTCTTTCTTCTCTTTTCTTCTCTTCTTGTCTTCTTGCTTGTTGACTCCTCTCTGTGCTGCTCCTCATTGAATGTGTGACGCCGCGAACAGGTGAGTATTTTTTTTTAAAAAGTACTCTGCTCTCTCCACCAACGAAGAGGGTGGACTCTGGAGCAACTGATTCGCCGAACTCACCTTAAAATGAGATATCGGTTCTGCCGAACCATTGTGAACCAGCTGAATCCCTCCACTGGGTATAAGGCTAAATGGCAACATTATCAGGCTATGTGAGCATGGGGATATATGTGTTAGACAGTAGGCTGAAGATCATACATAGTTTGGTAACCTGTACTTTTTTGCAAAACTATACAATTTAAAGATTTAAATTTTAATCATACAAACAAGTATATTCTTTTCAGCATTGTGTTCATACTAAGTATATACTATTTTTCCATACTATGCACATTGTGCGTCTTTGCACATGACACTTAATATATAGTTTTTGTTATAATGTTCACTCCATTAAATTAATGCATTGATTGTGCAGCATGCAATGGCAAGTTAATCTTTCTGTCACATGCTGCATGAGCCACACTTACGCTTGCAGCATGCGGTGCTATAGTAGTGTGCTAAAGTCACCGTCCAGCTGTGCACTGCACTAATTTGTTATTATTAGTGTTTTGGACGCTTATTATGTTATAGAAATCACAAGGTAAAAAAATCATATCAGCAGGTCTGATTCTGACACAGTACTAAAATAACAAAATATAAGATTATTGTTAATGGTGAAGATTTCTTGATTCATTTTCCAATCAGTACAGTATAACTGTCTCAATGTTAACAAACTCTTTGTCACATCTAACCATAAACCATTTATTTCTCTATGGAGCAAACAAAATTTAATTTTAAATCTTCATATTTTTAAACACATTTTTATTTGTATCAATACTTGAATTTTTAAAAGTCAGTTAATAACACTGTTTTTCTTAGATTATGTTTACTATAATGATTGTTTGTCTTTTGTTCTCCTAGCTGTTCTGTTCATCCAACCCCTTTATGCCATATGGGCCTGCTTCCGCTCCTGTCCATCAAGTTGTGCTTGTACTCAGGAACGAAACTGTTCTGTTTTATGTGATAGGATAGGTCTCACAGAGATCCCTAATGAATTTCCGTGTGAAGCTTCCTTTATTAACCTAGATAAAAATAACATCAAATTTCTCTCGGAATTGGCATTTGGGACCTTGCCTTCTTTAAAATGTCTCTCACTTAGTCACAACAACATATCCTTCATCACTCCAGGAGCTTTCAAAGGATTGCCCAACTTGATTGAGCTCAAAATGGCTCATAATGAGTACATTCGTTATTTGCACACTCGAACATTCTCAGTTTTAAAGAAGTTGCAGACGTTGGACTTGGCAGACTGCAATTTGTTCAATATACCAGACAGAATATTTGTGGAACTTCTATTACTGCATGAACTCATATTTTTTCAAAATAATTTTCGTAGGATTCCAGGAGCTATCCGTGGTATGAGGAACTTGACTCATGTTTACCTGGAAAGTAACAGGATTGAGGCAGTGGCCTATAATTCTCTTCAGGATATACCAAATCTAAAATATCTCAACCTCCAGGATAATAAAATAAATGTTATTCATGATAAGTCATTCCAAGATTGTCAGAAATTGGAGTACCTCTTTCTCAATGACAACTTATTGAATGAGTTACCAGAAAACTCTTTTAAAGGACTGATGAGGTTAAAGATGCTTAATTTAGGTGGAAACTTTATACATAATGTCTCGGGAGTTTGGTTTCAAGATCTAGTTGAGCTAGAAGTCCTTTATCTAGACCGGAATAAAGTAAGCTATATTGAGGAAGGGGCTTTTGAAAATCTTACCAGCTTGGTATCATTACACTTAAATAGCAACAACTTGGCCACTTTATCATTTGAGGTCTTTAAACCAGTTTATTTTATAGGAAGACTTTTTCTTTTTAAAAATCCTTGGGAATGTGACTGTAGGATTGAGTGGTTAAGAGACTGGATGGAGAGTTATAAGCTTGTTCGTGATATACCCTGCTCATCACCAGCATCATTGGCAGGCATTGACCTCAGAGATGTCTTCTTTAAAAAGTCCCCTGAAGGAGTTTGTGTTGACCCCACAGAACAAAATGTAACTCTTTCCATTCCGCTTCCTACAGAAAGGCTACAATCTACAATGGAATCAAAGTTGAGCAGTCTAATATCTAGACTACTTATGCCCAGAGGAAATCATGAAGACCTCGGAAACCTAACAGAGAGTTTTGACAACAGCACATTTTCTGATGGCAAAAGCAGCAAAACCTTTGCGTATTCCTCAACACATAATGTGGTGTATATACTGTTTTTTAACTGTTTTACGATGGTTATGTTTTAGGTTTTTATTTATAATTATTTACACGGACCAAACCTTCTAATAAAGAATAGTACTGAACATGATGATAGTTGTATATTCCTTGGTTATGTATCAAACAGTAGCTGCTACTGTATCTTTTAATTTAAAAAAAAATGCTGTACATGATACATGTTTCATTTTTATGATTATTAGGTATCTTCCCTTCCCAAGTTTTAATAAAGGCTTCCTGTATTTATTTTTTTTCCAACAAAACGTTATTGAATATTCAGTAATACATTTTAAACAGGTAAACTTTACCAGTTATGTAATAGATTACATATGTGTAATATAAATTATTATATGCTTTGAATAAATACTATAAATATATATATATATATATACTCCAAAAATATTAAACCATATAAATTGAATATGCTTGCAACCAATTTATTATATTGAAACAGGGGGCACAATAAATTTATTATACTACAACAGGAGACACAACTAGTTTATTTTCTTACACCAGGGGCAGAACTAATTTATTATATTACAACAAGGGGCACTACAATTTGCTATATTACAATAGGGGGCACAACTAATATATTTTATTACAACAGGGAGCACTTCAATGTATTTATTTTATAACAGGGGATACTATGACTTTATTATATTTAACAAGGGGCGGGCACTACTAGTTATTTTATTATACTGGGAATATAACTACTTAGTTGTTTAAGACAGGAGCACTACTTATAATTTTTATTAATAACAGGGCACTAATATTTATTTTATTACTAATGGGAGCTTGAGTAGTTTATTATCCTGTGGCCCACCAGCCAAAGGTAACATGAGGTCCTCAGTGTTACTCAGCACTGGACCATGTCTCTCTAGGTGCATGGGCCCAAACATTTTTTCGAACTCCCCCTAGAGGACCAGGATCAATGCTGAGTAGGCTGGGCTTTTGTAAAATGGAAAGGAGGTTTTTTTAAACTTTATTTAAATATTACTTTTTTCACGCACCGACAGGCAAGATAACTCAAGCTGCTTTTGGTTTTCTTAGACAGGTTTTTAAAACAATGCGCTTAGATGTGCATTTTGCCCTTTAGTAAACCTCTCAGTTTATACACTCCACATGAAAGCATCAGAAATCCTGGGGGTTTGAACTAACCTCAGGTTAGTAAATCTACCACTATATGTTAGCGTTCAAGTTATGCTAATTTTCTTTAGAATGTTTAGCATAACATATACCTTATTATAAACAAAGATAATTCACATGCCTCACTGGTAGCATATTTATCTGAAAAATAATACTAAGCAAAAACCATTTTTCTTTTATGGTGGAGAAACAAATTAACTCAGGAAAATAATGGGCTCAGTTCTCTCCAGAATCCTGCATTGATTTAATGCCAAATAATAATCTGCTGGCACAGCACTAAGTCTCAGTACCTTTTTTTTTTTTTTTTTTTTTTTTCGTTTTTTTATTTTATTTTTATTTTTTTTCAGTATATTTACTAAATGGCATGTGTGAAAAAGTGTAGATGTTGTCTATAGCAACCAATCAGATTCTTGTTGTCATTTTGTAGAATGTACTAAATAAATGATAACTAGAATTGATAGGTTGCTATAGGCAACATCTCCACTTTTCCAAACCCGCTTTTTAGTAAATATACTCCCATATGTGTCAGCACAGAGCTGTTGAGCTCTATAAATGTTGGCTCTTTCTCACTGAAAAATAGCAATGCTTCAAAGCACCCATGTGACACTACCCTTAAAAGGTTAGAAACACATCTGTATACGATTTACTTCTATCCAGTATTTGTAAAAAAAAAAATATTTACTGAATACTATTTATTTATATCCCCCCACCATATTAAGCAGGGTGGTAAGAAAATATTGTCATTCATAACAATCCCTGGATCTTACCATCTAAATTCTCTACCATACAAAAACACACTAGGGTACATTAAAAATATTTACTAGGCCTAGTGCTGCTAATTAGTTCTGGAGATTCAGATTTTAATCATCACATGAGTTATTTGCTTGCAATGATTTCTGCACCTCTATAAGTAAAAGAATATACTTGGAAGATCTCACTTCTAACTCATTACTGTTAATATAGAAATATTACACATTCAGTGCACACATGTCCCCTTTAAGTAATATCCTGTTCAAATAATACAAGTGTGTTCAAAGGCACAAAGATCCTCCAAGATGTGCTGCTTCCCCTTTATCTCCTGGTTTGTGTACAACGATCTAACAAGAAAAGAAAGAAAGAGGACACTCCATAGTGCAATTAAAACATTTTTTTCCAATATCACCTCTGAAGTGAAATGACATGTGATAATGCAATATAAATCATTTCAGTTTACCACCAAGGATAGGGAGAAAACAATATACTCTGACTCCATGCATTATTCGATTTGGACTCATCTGAGTGATGAGTCCACATCAAATGCAGCGCCGGCAGCATTTAGGATTTTCTTAGACATTGTTTATTTTTTATTATTGATCCTGCGCACCTGAAGCCCCCCTTGTGCCGACTCCAGCTGCTGCTTGCTCCCCCTTCCTTCTTTCTCCTCCCCTCTCATCCCCCCTCCTTATCTGGCTGTGGGGCTTGGTGTCATAATTACGTTCCGACGATGTCAGTGAGGAGCTGCAGGGAGAGGATCTGACTGCCGACAGAAAAGAAGAAGACGGAAGCCAGATAAGTAAAGATTTGTCTACAAAAGTTGAAATCAAGAATGGGCGCTGATGTGTCACCAGAAAGCAGCCCAAGTTAACATATAGGAAGCCATCTACTCCCCAAAATCATGTATAGCAATAAAAATGGTAACTCACAACGCTGAATGGTTCACATACATAAAGTGCCAGCATCTAACATGGATAGCTGTAACATTAGAAAATATACATAGAGCAGTACAGTCTCAACATATTATGGAGATATGTAGGATGTCTTTAAAGGTGATCCCTCTTCCACAATGTGTTCTAGGTGGCTGATTATTGGATAACCACGTGTGGGAATCCCCGAAGGGTATATGCTTACAAGATGGTTTCTTTAAAATCTGCACATCAAACAAATTTATGATGAAGAACACGAGATCCTTTGGTACTTTAGTCTCCAGCAAGAAACATGTGTACAAAAGATAAAATCATAGCATAATACCGTTTATTACAAAATGATTCATTACATATAAAACACAGAAATTGGTCTGCTTCTAGGAGCGTACCTCACAGCAGAATAAAAACAGCAGATAGATATTAAAGATGGGGTCAATTACCCACACGACAGTCAATCCTCAAAGCTGCATCATTCCTCCGGTAGTCCTGAACGATAGTCACCCCTGTTGAATCAACGCGTTTCAAATCCAATGGATTCTTTATCTTGATTGTGGAAGAGGGATCACCTTTAAAGACATCCTACATATCGCCATAATATGTTGAGACTGTACTGCTCTATGTATATTTTCTTATGTTACAGCTATCCATGTTAGATGCTGGCATTTTATGTATGTGAACCATTCAGCGCTGTGAGTTACCATTTTTATTGCTATACAAGTAAAGATTTGTGTTTGTGCAGGGGCATATTGCAAAAAGAGGGACAGTATGCTGCAAGGTGGATAGAGTGTGCTGCAAGGGGTGCAAAGTCTGTTGCAAGAGGTGTAGATTCTGCTGGAAGGGGGGGGGTAGAGTGCAATGACGAGGAACAGAGTGTGCTGCAAGTTATGCAGCATGTGCTACTAAAAGGGAGACAGATTGTGCAGCAAGGGGGGCAGAATGTGATGGAGGGGGGCAGAGTGTGATGTAAGGGGGACAGAGTGTGATGTAAGGGGGACAGAGTGTGATGTAAGGGGGACAGAGTGTGATGCAAAGGGGAGAGAATGCTGCAAAGGGGACAGTGTACTGAAGGGCAGAGTGTGATGAAGGATGGCAGAGTGTGATGGAGGGGGGCAGTGTGTACTGCAAGGGGATAGTGTACTGAGGGGCAGAATGTGATGAAGGGGGCAGAGTGTGATGAAGGGGGGGCAGAGTGTGCTGCAAGGGGGACAGTGTGCTGCAAGGGAAACAATGTGCTGCAATGGGGACAGTATACTGAGGGGCAGAGTGTGAGACTTTGACTAGGGACGCCAGAACCCTCAATCGGGCCCTGCATCCTTAAAAACAGTTGTTGTTTACCAAGTGAAGTGAAATTGGTTAAGAGAAAATATATAAGACGCGAAATGATGACGTATATTCAGATTAATACGAGCTGCTTTGTGAAAATGAATGAGTGGGGTTGTACCATATGTATAAGAAAGAATCATACAGTTGCCAGGATTCTCTCATAGAAGGTGAAGATTAGATATGGACTATTTAGAACCCTTAGGAACTCACTGAAAATAATTGCATACATAGTGTAATCGTTTCATAAACCCTTTAATCAATAATAAAATTGCAAATACATTAGAAATAAAAGCAAATTTTGATGCACAATCAAGTCCAAGGGAGTTGGATTTTATGGAGACCCAGTGACCCCTCTGCCTCACATGGGCACTGGAAGAAGGCAGGCCAGTTTTCAGGAATGGTGTCCACATAGATCAAAGAGTGTCCACAGAAAACCCTTATGTGTTTTATCATGTAATGCCTTAGGGGGCTTGAACCAGCGAGATGGACAGTGCTTACAATTTTAAAGTTGCAATTTTCATTTTAGCATTTGTTTATGACAGAAAAGAAACAAACAGAGGGTGTGATTGTTATGTAAAGTCACAGTGATGTATCAACAGTCTAATCTACTGAAATAGGTTTCTGTAAATGTGATAACTGGTCATGCTCTCATTGCTAAGTGATTATTTTACATTATGCAAATTATAAATCCTATTACAAATTGTATTGTAGTACCTAAACTTATGTTCTCTAAAGTTCTCAATTGTTTGACCATGAAAATGCAATAGACCGGAGTCATGAAGACACATCTGTATCATACGCAAAATCAATCTTCGCATGCCCACAACCGGACCATATGCTAAAAAGGGGGGCCTTGTCTGCTCCATCTTCATACACAAAGGACACTTACTACAGTCTACGATTTCAGGGAGCAAACTGGGCTAGGAAGAGACATTTGACCTTAGTCAATTTACAGTAAGGGCATGCCAAGCTCGAGTGAGTGCAGCAAGCTCGAGGTGTCTCAAAGTTGTTCTTCTGCCATATCTTTTGCACCAGCTATAGAGCTATTCTAAGTTCTGATTCCCAGTGATGTCAGTATCATATGCATGCCTAATAAATGGTTTTTTAAAGAAATATATATATATAGATGCATATGTAATCATAAATGACTATATTATTAACAAGTAACATTAATTGCTTTTTTTATGTGCTTTCTTTTGACATTTTATATTCTACATATTCTACATATTCTCTATATTCTATATTCTACATATTCTCGCCGCTTCTCCTCTGTCTCCCCCCTTTACCAATCCCTTCACTGGCTCCCCTTCTCCTACAGAATCATGTTCAAGCTCCTTACATTTACCTTCAAGGCCCTCTCCAACTCCACTGCTCCCTACATCTCCAGACTCATCTCCATCCATGCTCCATCCCGCCCTCTGCGTTCGGCCAATGACCGTCGCCTCTCTTCCCCCCTGGTCATCTCCTCCCATGCTCGCATCCAAGACTTCTCCCGTGCTGCCCCCCTCCACTGGAACCAGCTCCCCCGCTCCATCAGAACTTCACCCAACTTGTCCAGCTTCAAACGGGCCTTAAAAACCCACCTCTTCCTTATAGCCTTCCAATCCCCCACTTAACTGCCCTCCTTCCTGTCTCCCACCTCCTCGTCGCTCTCCTCTCCCCCCCCCCCCCCCCGTCTTTGCCTCCGCTCTCCCCCTTTCCTCCTCCTACTCTTGCGTCTCTGTCCGTCCTACCCTCCCCTTAGATTGTACGCTCCTTTGAGCAGGGCCTCCTCTCCTCCTGTTCTCCACCACCTTAACTCTGCTCTCCAGCTCCTTGTCTCTTCCGTGAGGCCCTTCTACCCCTCTAGCCACCCCGCTGGGGCTCTCGCCTGTCATCTAGCTGTACTTTGAGCTTCCGAGTTACTGTGCTTTTTGTTAACTGTTCCGTGATGTCTCACTGTCACGGGCACTAGGAGTTGCTTACCCGAGTTTCACCAGATGGAACTCTGCTAGAGAGGCGGGGTTATGGCACGCACCTCAAAGCAGGCAGATGAATGATTGGAGCGACACAACAGCAGGAGAGTAGAGATAGTCTGAGGAAGTCAGCGACTTGCAGCTATGGTTAGAGGAAAGTCAGCGACTTGGTGCAGTGAACTGGAGGCTGAAGATAATGTAGACACGAGGAGTGGACGTGGATAGGTGATGGTAGGTAGAAGAGGAGTCAGTGGTCTGCGTACAGCAAGTTGTACCACCGCTGTGATAGGAGGACTTGTCCAGGTGCGGGTAGGTAGCAGGGAAGTCAGTGGTCTGCGTGCAGCAAGTTGTACCACTGCTGTGAGAAGGAATGAGGACTTGTCCAGGTGCAGGAGAGTGAAGTTGAAAGGCAAACTGTGGCTGTATGGAAACAGCGTGAGTAGAGCAATGTCTTGTGAGGCAGAGATGGAAGGCACAATGAATAGTCTGTATGGAGTAGATGCCTTGCAGGGAGGAGAAGCTGGTCACAGCAGATATGCACAATAATGCTAAGTAGTAGCGTGAGGAGATATCGTAGCTTGAGTGAAAGCTTGTCCTAAATGAAGCAATGCAGTTACACAGTCTATATGGGTACTTGTACCCTGTGCAGCAAACAATAATGGATACAACTGGTATGCGAGCAATAGGCAATAGTCAATAGTCAGTAGTGCATACCCAATTGTGTAGATCCGGAATCAGCTGAGAAGTGAAGCGTTGTAGCGGTATGGGAACCGCCGCTGAGTTGAGCAGGGAGCAGCGTGGAAGCTGAAGCACGAGTATAGCTGGAAGCAGTTTGGAAACTGTACACACGAGTAGAGTTGGAAGCAGTTTGGAAACTGTACACACGAGTAGAGCTGGAAGCAGTTTGGAAACTGTACACACGAGTAGAGCTGGAAGCAGTTTGGAAACTGCACACACGAGTAGAGCTGGAAGCAGTTTGGAAACTGCACACAGGAGTAGAGTTGGAAGCAGTTTGGAAACTGCACACAGGAGTAGAGCTGGAAGCAGTTTGGAAACTGCACACAGGAGTAGAGCTGGAAGCAGTTTGGAAACTGCACACAGGAATAGAGCTGGAAGCAGTTTGGAAACTGCACACACCTATAGAAGTTCACTTGGAGTGAGACTTCAAGATCAGGCAACTACCTAAGGCTGCAGGTGCCTTAAGTAGGGAGGGGTGATTGATCCATCAATCACATTAGTGGTCAGGTGTAGTTGTTAAAGGGACCTGCGCATGCGCAGTGCGACAGGATGGCGGACGGCCGCGGTTCAACACAGGTGTGAGCGGGAAAGATGAAGAACCACGTACCAGAGTGGAGGCACTCACACTCCGGTGAGTGACACTCACCCTGTACCGTATTTCTGTCTGTCCCTGTACGGCGCTACGGATACCTAGTGGTGCCCTATAATTAAATAATAATAATAATAATAATAATAATAATAATACATAGGTTTTGTACGTATTCTGCAGTGTCTGGTCTAGGAGAGCAGAGTAAACCTACACCCGTAGTCAACACCACATGTATCTTTAGCTCCGTTCCTTGTTGACCTTTGGGAGTATGCAGAGCCAATTTACGTGCAGTCAGCATACGTGCCTTAAGGGCCCAGGCCCAATGGGTTAACTAGGTCTTTATGGTGCTAGGTCATAAAACACTAAGACATCAAATTGTTGTTATAAAACATATCAGACAATTTAGCAAATTTATATTATATCATATCAAAGATCAACTTATTTAATCTCTTCCAAGGTTCTTGTGTAACTGTGACCTATTACCAACTCAGATAGTAGAAACAAAATGCCAGATGTTTGAGAAGTGGTTGGCTGACCTGTTTAATGCATTACATAGAATGACTTTTGCTTTCCAGGCTATTTATGATGGCAGTAATCCTCTTAAATACTAAATTCATACTTTCATGCTTTCCTAAAGCCCTTACTCAACAAATGGAATTAAGTAACCCTTATGGTGCTGGTCAGAATTTTAGCTCATTTCTTTTAGCTCAAGGTGTTGAAATCGGAGGGGACAACTTTAGGTTGCTATGTTAACCATTTCAAATCAGGCATATATGAAATAGTGGAATTAGCTCTGATTCTGTCTGCACAGTTACAAATGTATTCCCACAGCATCAACTAGTGTAGTCAAGCAGCATGTGACATGATTTTAAATTATGACCTGAAAAGACTAGATATAATGAAAAATAGAAAATGTTAATCAGTATTATGAAGAACATTGTTACTAATAATTCAAATGAAGTAGAAGATATTTATTCATTATGTAAACCACAGCTTAATTCAAGAGACTAGTAGTCAATTAATATACACACTAGAGCATAACAATTTGACATACTTAATATAATGTAGGACTCCCATAATTCTGAAATGAAAGCACTGGAGACACTGATGTGATTTGAGGGAACCCATGGGTCCTTTATATATGGGTATATAAGGCATCTGAATGATGGGAAAATAAACAATGTGAGATTTTAATGGAATAAAAAGTGGACTGTCCTGGAAAAAAAAGGTGATACATAAAAGAACACCTTGATCTTCATGCACCCAAAGGGCATTCATAACACCAGTCATGCTCAGTTAAATTCAAATCTTCACTTACAGTTAGGTGCTAAGGGTAGGTTTTCTTTGCTATCATAGAGGTGCTGATAAGTGGTGGAGGTTTAGGTTAGGGTTTAGGATAGCTTAGTTTTTTTCAAACCATTGACCTAACAAGGTCAATTAAAAAAATAAAATAAAATGTAAATATCTGTGTGTGCTGCCAGAATGAGCATATTCAGTAGTAGGAAAGCACCTCTCCCAATGCAGTGCAGAGCTGGGTTGGGAGATGTTCACGGAAGAGGGGAATGTCCTGTATGCCACCTTTCTTGTAATATGGAATAATTTGGTAACCATTTATTGTAACACCAAAACTACATAAAATAAATAAGAATACTTTATTATTGTAACATTTCAAGACCGTGTAAGTCTCTATCAAATGACATGCTACATTAAAAATAATAGAGGTAATTATATACTGCTAAGACCAACAGTTCACTTGCACTCTGCTATGAAATCCATGCAGAAATATGAGGGATCTTCTCTCTATTTGGATCTAGCAAACAACACAAACTTGAAAAAAAGTATTTGATTCAAAAGAGCAAATATCACAAAATAGTACTTTTATAGATTGTCTCTTGAACATAAAGTGAAATATTCAGTAGACAATGGCACACATATTAAACACAAGCTTCACTAAAGTCTGGTACTTTGCTTTTTGCTTACCATGTCTATAATACTTATTATCAGAGCATGCAGAATACCTCTAGTTTCTTAATTCTGAATTTAAACAATGAAAAAATATAAAAGTGGGTGTTCAATTAAGTGTGGCAGCCTTCAAAGTGAAATAATGGATAATCACCTTCCCCAATAATAAAAGACATTCAAAAAAATCATTCACCTCAATGGGCTCTACACGTTATCACTATATAGCAAAACACACTGTGAGTTTGGCATTCCAATACCAATAGAAGTCCTGGAAAAATCCAATAATTCTTCTGTATGGTAATATTTAATCAGAACCTACCGAACATGTAGAAAAAAATAAAAAAAATATAGTGAAATATTTAAAGAAAAAAACACACTCAAAAACACATAATTCAAGGGAACAGTGCTCAAAGTAGTGTGATAACAGATGTGGCAAACCATGCAATTACGTTCCAAGTATTACAGTGACCAACCAGACACATATATATATACATATATATACACATTATATATATATATATATATATATATATATATATATATATACACGTTATATATATATATATATATATATATATATATATATATATATATATATATACACACGTTATATATATATATATATATATATATATATATATATATATATATATATATAGAGGGTTATTTGCAACACCTCTCCTGCATAGGGAGAGGTAAGATCCCAGAGAACTTGCAGCTACAGCACGCAGACAGGGTTAACCATCCACTTAGCCTTGTTTCAATCAGATCCGTTGCCAGAGGTGTATAACATCAAGCACCTAGCCATACAGTCTCCATTTGCAAATATTTGTGATGCAAAATGGGTCGTTCTGAAGAGCACAATGACTTGAAGCGTGGTACTGTGGTACTGTAATAGGATGCCACCTGCAATAAAACGGTTCGTGAAGTTTTATCCCTGCTGGATTTTCCACAGTCAACCAAAAGTGATATTATTAGAAAGGGGAAATGTTTAGGAGCAACAGCAACTTAGCCATGAAGCGGAAGACCAAATAAAATCACAGAGCACAGTCAATGACTGCTAAGGCGCATGGTGGGTAAAAGCCGGCAAAGCTCTGCTGATTCCATAGCTGAAGAGTTTCAAACTTACACTGGCATTAATGAAAGCACAAAAACTGTGCAGCGGGAGCTTAATGGGTTTCCATGGCCGAGCAGCTGCAT
Organism: Mixophyes fleayi; assembly: GCF_038048845.1. Classification (NCBI taxonomy): domain Eukaryota; kingdom Metazoa; phylum Chordata; class Amphibia; order Anura; family Limnodynastidae; genus Mixophyes; species Mixophyes fleayi. The sequence goes on along the minus strand of NC_134403.1, from coordinate 292,818,862 downwards.
GCAAGCCTCGCATCACCAAAACAATGCCAAGCATCAGATGGAGTGGTGTAAAGCCCACTGACACTGGACAGTGGAGCAGTGAAAATGTGTTCTGTGGAGTGACGACTAACGAATTATGTATTAAAGTAATTCTATAGTTTTCAAATAAGCATTGCATAGACGATTGTATTGGGTTTCTAACGCACAAAGTGATTTATTTTAGCAGATGTAAATAGTCAACAATTCAATACATTATTATATTATGATACAGTACAGTACAGCTAATACCAAAAGATAAATACATACCGCTTGCGCTACGCTGCGCTAACCACGGGCCCAGTGCACAGTAATTCACCCTTTGAATACTGTGAGCAGTGAAGTCTGAGGCTGGTGGGGGTGCAGCTATGATTATATATACAGTACAGTGTTACAGAGTGAACAATGGAGATGACGTAGCTTGTTTCTATAGGTCCAGACGTTGGGTGGGTCCAGGGTAAACAGGTCATAGGCTGATTCAATCTAAGGAATCCAAAGGTGGGGGTCGTCTCTCCAGAGGATGTGAGCATTTCATAGCCAGCATCATACAAAGGTTTATTCCCTAATATCAATAACTAAAGTATGCGATGTGCGATCTCTTCGCCGACTGCACCGGACAGCTCAGCTGCTGATGAATAGGGTTTTAATATGATACTAGACATGCCACCTTTCCTATTATCTGAACCATATATATCACTGAAGTGCACATATAATCATATTATATAAACTAATAATAAACCAAATACTATCTGCTCATAAATTACTGTGTAATGGATCCAATATGAATATGAATTACATAAATAACTAAATGTTGTCATGCGAGTGTGTGTGTGCGTATTTTACCAAGCGATCGCCGTATGCCACGTGTAGCGTGGCATACTGAGTGCAATCGGCCAATAAAACAATATTAACCAATATACTTTCGTTCATCCAATTATACGACTTCGACACACACTTCTCTGTTTGGCAGTCAGATGGTCAAATCTGGGTTTTGCGGATTCTGGGAGAACGTTACCTGCCTGACTGCATTATGCCAACTGTGAATTTTGGTGAAGAAGAGATAATGGTATGGGGCTGTTTTTCAGTGTTTGGGCTAGTCACCAGTGAAGGGCAATGTTAATGCTTCAGCATACCAAGTCATTTTGGACAATGCTATGCTTCTAACTTTGTGGCAACAGTTTGGGGAAGGCACTTTTCTATTCCTACATGACTGTGCCCCAGTGTACAAAGCAAGGACTACAAAGACATGGCTAGATGAGTTCAGTGTGAAAGAACTTGACTGGCCCACACAGAGACCTGATCTCAACCCAATCGAACACCTTTGGGATGAAATTGAAAGGAGATTGTGAGCCAGGTCTTCTCCTCCAACATCAGTGCCTGACCTCATAAATGCTCTATTTCCAATGTACAGTCGGCTGCCAATCCTCAAAAGAAGAAGGCGGTGTGTTCGTATAAAATCTAAAATACAAACAGAGGAATAGGGCGCACAATAGAGTAGTATTTTAGGAATATAGTTTCCAAATCCTTAGGTAAGATATATATGCGCATCAGACTGTCAGAGTGTGTAAGCACGTCCAGAAACCCACATCCCTGAATATTCAGGATCGATAACAGGTGTGGTAAGATATACCCAGAAAAACAGAATAACCAACCAGAGATAGTGCATTAACTTTTTAAAGAACAGTGCACACCATTCCCACTCCAGTGTGTAACTGCGTACCAGATGGCTTATCTGTGTATAGTCCAGTAGGCTGTAACGGGTCCACTGTCTTTCAGATCCACATGATGAATTTATACCTTGTGTTCAGTGTGAAAAGTCAGGCTACCAAGGCCGCTGTCACTGGAGCCTTCTGTGTTTTTTCTGAGTATATCTTGCTGCTATGTGGAAAATTTCAAGGCAGATGAGGTGGCATTTTCATTTCCATGTATCATTCAGATTAGCTTTAGGATTTAAATAACAAATTCACCCAGGATCACATAAAATCAGTTATTTTCTAAATACCAAGCAACACTCTGTGGGGCAGACATTACACCAGTAAAGCATCTGGTAATGGGGATAAGTAAGTCCTAAACCTTTGGGGGGCGGAAAGAACCCTTCAGGTGAGGAGCAAAATCTAAAGTATGTCTTATAAAAGAATTTGACAGTGAACTAAGATGGTCACATATTGGCCAATACTGCCGCTGGGACACCTTACAATTTGGTCATGTACATGGGTAACCAATTGGACAAGTTTTGGACATATTAACTCACTTCACAAGGGGGCCTTTAGTGCAGTTACATGATGACCAAACACAGGTTAATAACGTTGATCTTCTGACCACAAGTTTCCCAATTGCCCAATAATTATCAGATCAATTTCTATTGAGTAAATGATTTTGCTCATTTTGTGGCCACATACATAGTCGTATTGGCCAGCTTTAGAACAGGTTTTCAATAAGACCTTGCAATTGAAAATATTACTGTGTAATAATTAAAGCTAACTCACATCTGGCGATATTACAGTCAAAATTGGACAAATATCTCAATATTGCACTTTGGTCCCCAAAACAACTATGATGGCAGATAATGATCCAATTGAAATTAATTAGGATCATTACCAGGTAGGATGTAAAATGGGGTCTGTAGATCCCATGGGAGCAGTCATATTCTAACCACACTAATAGGCCACAATGAGGTCAGAAGTGTCACTTGACTGTAGAGTTAAGAAGAAACTCTCCCTGATCCCTAAAAAAAAAAAGTCCAGGGTTTGAGTAGTCAGAGATCTTTTCACATAGGCTTGACTTTAAAACAAAGTAAAAAATGAAGAAATCTCTGCACTGACAAGTTGGAGCAGCCTTCCACTCACCTACACACTATCCACTAAATGTGTTACAAAAGATTAATAATAAATTAAATCAAAAGACTTCTTTGAACTTTTTGAAAGTATATACATTTTCCGGGACTTATAAGTTGTTATAAGTTATAAGTTGTTAGCGCCATTTCCACTTATCTTTAGATTTCATAGGTTTGACTTTGCCTAGTAGTCAACCAAAAACCTTATCACTACCTGTAGAGATGGTGAATGAGCTGCAGTTGAAAGATATGAAGGCCAGAGCTGCAAGTGAAAGCCTACTAAGAGCCTTGTGGAGCTGAAGAGACATTGAGTACATTTACAGGTATCCTGGGACCAGGGCTGGCCTGGGACTAAAAATCAGCCCTGGCATTCATGGTCCACAGGCCCACCTCAGTTCCAACAGGAAAGAAACCGAGGTGGGCCTGCGCGGCGGCACCGAAAAAGGTGTGACCACATTGTGTTGTGGGTGTGGCCAACACGGGGCAATGATACATTCATTAAAATAAAACATTACATTTATCACGCCACCCCCGAGGCTTATGGCAACCCCAGCCCACTGTACTTATCTATGCTTCTGGTGCTGTTGACATCCATCAGGGTGGGAACTTCCTGTAGAGTGAGCAAAATCATGTCAGACTTAGAGCTCCTTGGCTTGCTCTGCAGGCTGTGTCCTATCCAGAGACTTGGAGCGGCTATCTGCTCCCTCCTGCTAACCAGAGCTAGATTAACACTTGGGGGGCCTGGGGTATTTAAGACAGGGAGCCCCTTTTATATAACATAGCTATCATTTTAGACAAATGTTAGACAAATACACAGGCAATACTGTGTGCAATACTGTTAGTTGCACGCAGCTCTGCCTTCACAAGCAGTACAGTGTGAAGCGGGACATACCTCCCAACTGTCCTTGTAGTCGGCCCAAATCTCACTAAACGAGACAGTCACCAAAATTCGGGACTTCCCCACCAGATTCAGGACAGTTGGCAGACTGTCCTGCTCTCTCCTACCTGTCTTGTTAGTTTCACCACCTCTGGCTCCTGGTGTCTTTAGTTTAGTTGCTGCTTGTCTGGATACTGGAATGCTGGAGGCTCTATTTGGAAGAAAAATGGGTACATGCAATTTAGAAAACTCCAACCAGCCCTGGTGTTTAATCAATACAACCCATGTTTTATAATTAGGCCTCCCTCCAGCCCCAACATTAAAATACTAGTATTCACATTTAATATAAATAGCTGCTGCTGCTGTTGATAAATAATGATATTTCCCTCCCTCCAAACAATGCCAGCAATAAATGAAATAGCATTTACAGTTAATAAACATACCTATTTCCTGCAACCATCACTGCCATTAAATAATTCATATTCCCATTTTTTTCCACAAACAGCCCCATTTTCAATTAATAGCCCCCAAACCACCCCATCATTAAATTAAAGGTCCAATCACCCTATCTTAAATTGCTTGGCCCTAATATAAAATTAACCCACATCACCCCACAAATAAAATAGCACTAATAAATAATTAGCCCCCACCTAAACTTCACCATTAAATTAATAGCCTACCTCCAACATTATATTAACATTCTCCTCCTTCCCTCATGCCTGAGTACATGCCCCCAATTGATATTATGCCACACAGTAGTGCCCCAAAATCATATTATACCACACAGTAGTGCCCCAAAATCATATTTTACCACACAGTAGTGCCCCAAAATCATATTTTACCACACAGTAGTGCCCCAAAATCATATTATGCCACAATAGTGCCCCCAGTTGATATTATGCCACAATAGTGCCCCCAGTTGAAATTATGGCACACAATAGTGGGCCAAATCATATTATCCTGTTTTTTGTGTGTCACCTTCTCTCTCTCCCCCCCCCCTGCCTGTTATTGTCTGGCACCTTTCCTCTCCCCCCCCCCCCTGTTATTGTGTGGCACCTTTTATGTTCTCCCCCCTGCCTGTTATTGTCTGGCACCTTTTATGTTCCCCCCCCTGCCTGTTATTGTCTGGTACCTTTCCTCTCCCCCCCCCCCCTGTTATTGTCTGGCACCTTTCCTCTCCCCCCCCCCCCTGTTATTGTGTGGCACCTTTTATGTTCTCCCCCCTGCCTGTTATTGTCTGGCACCTTTTATGTTCCCCCCCCTGCCTGTTATTGTCTGGTACCTTTCCTCTCCCCCCCCCCCCTGTTATTGTCTGGCACCTTTTATGTCCCCCCCCCCCCCCCCCCCCCGGTTTTGTTTACTTACCTTCTTCTCAGCTTCTTCTGTTTCTGTCTCCTGTCCGCTATTCAGCTGCCTTCCAGGACCTGTACTGATCACATGTGACCAGGAAGTGTCAGTGCACTGACTGCTCGAACTGGCCCTACTGACCATCGGCCCTTCTGCCATTTGCCAGAAGTGCCAGATGGCCAGTCTGGCCCTGCCTGGGACCAATAGTGCACCAAGACCAAAAATGTCAAAGAGTCAACCAATTTAGAGAGTAAGACAGTGAGCCTTAGCATAATTATAGAGAATGGGTACTTTGTGCTGTGCCCACAAATACTGGGTGCTCAAAGTATTTTGTTAAGTAAGGAGCTGATGAAAATAGTTTTTCTAACAAGAACAATAAAAATACAAATACCAGTGTCTGCCTGCCTCAGCGCTTGTATTGTGATAAAAGACAGCAATGCCAAAACTACCAACAACACTGCAAAAAGTCCACTTTCCAATGACATTTTATAAATGTTTTAATACTAAAAACACATAAATAACAACAATGTTGGTTGAGCATGCATGGTAAATCATTGTTATTCTATATAATTAACCTTCAGTGTACACTGATTAAAGATTGAGGAGCAGCCGCTGCTACTATAATATGTCTCTATAACTAAAACATAGGAACAAAACTGCAGTGACAGTTTGAAACAATTCAGTTATATAATTTAGCTGTTAAAGTAAATATATTTAAATAAGTGGACTAGTGGTCTTTGATAGCACACCCATTAAATAGTTTCAATGTAAACCACAGAAACAACTTGGATACAAAGTGGTATAGATGAATTCCACAGTTATACAAATAATGGGACAGTTCAGTACCTGATTGATTCGCCACAGCTCTAGTTAAACTCTCACACCTCAGTGTTAGTGCTTTAAAGGTACTAACACAGTTGCAAGGAGACAAACACCACTGTATTTTATATTATAAAACACCACTTGATTCAGAATCCTTTAACTTCCCACCTTTGTCATAGAGATGTTTCACCTCTTGTTCTGGTTTCACGACTCACTGTAGCCAGGGACAGGTTCTGGCCCAAGCAGATTATTTGTTTATAGCAGCAGTGCCTAGAAAAAAGTATGTTCTAATAACATATAAAAAAAATAAGTCCTATTTTTCTCTATAGATTTATGTGATGCAAGTAATTAATTCAGTAAGACACTGCATGAATTTTCAAAAACTGTGTATAAAAATAACCTTTAGTAGTGTTCTCTTTAGATTTAGATGTAGAAAATTTGTTTTACTCTCTCTTAACTAACTTTCAACACAGTGTGGCCCACTCCACACTGTGCTTGGATGCAAATTCCTCTACCCCTGGCTAGCCCCTCCCCAGCTCCACCAAGCGGTGTTTCACAGGCCCAGCTGTAACTACTAATATTCTAGGAGTTATGGGTTATTCCAATGCATTCATAGTAGATAGCATTTGCAATACATCATGGATGCATTAAACAACTAACCCATTGCCCATTCCCTAGCATTCACAGCTAAAATGTTGGATCGATGAAAAACATATGCCACTCAGTCAGCATTGGCACCCCAGTATTTTTATTTATTTAAAAGACAATATTGTGATTTCATCACTATGCCAGTGACCTTAGCATACTTTACATCTTTGCAGCTGCCCTGTCAGACAGAGCGTTGAGCTGGCTCTAAATGTAGATGTTCCGAATGTTAAAAGCAAAAACACAGCACATATCCCTTGCCAACCTGCCAAATATGACATTAAAACATTCCCAAGGCATGCAAACAACAACACAACTTTCTATGCCACACATAAATTTACACAGCCCTAAGTTCATATTTTATGTAGATTAATATTTTATTAGAAATGATAAAGGGACACTATATGGAATATATGATGCCTGTTTACACTATGAAATAATTGAAAGTGGACATTTATTGTCTATTGCGCCCAAGTTAGTGAGTTAGTGGCTCTTAAAAAACATGCACACTTGATAAGGAAAACATCTGTAAACATGCATGCTAATTCTTCATATGCATTTGGTGTTGTACATGATTATGTGGGTTTTTCAATTCAGGGTGCTACAAGTGAAAAATGTTTTTCATTTAATTATAATTGTCTTGCTCATGCTATTACTAAATGCATCACACACCTCAAAATACAGAATGATTTTTTCACAGGAAATGCCTTGGTTGAATGCACCACTATAACTATAGCTCTATCTCATGCCACACCAGGTAATCCACAATTGTTTTTCACTAGAACAATCATTCTCTCCTCTTGCCATTTAAGAGGACAAGCTACATGGTGGCTTTATGTTATATTGCAGTCCTATCACTTGCGGAACATTGATGGCCAATTTGTGGCACCTATTGGTGACACTGCCATATGTTGCTCACAATCACCCTGGAGGTACAAATGTGAGCAAGGGATCTAATTAAGATTAGATGGTAATTGTTGAAGTTAAATAATTGGATGAATGTGGTAATTAATAATTTCTGTACACTACTATCGATTGCGATGCGACTAATACGCAACCAAATCATAATCTTAGCAACATGTAAATAAGTTTAATTTCTTTCTTTCACTTAATATAAAATATGTGATGAAGAAACTAATTAATGTTTCCAACATGTTAATTGCACCGAGTTTGCAATAGCATGAGAACATTTCAGGAAGTATTCATGTAGCGTTCGCACATTACTTTTCATACACCAAATAGCAATTCCAGAGATGCCATAAAAGAACCAGTTTGTACAGGTCCAGAGGTGGGAGTCTGAGGAAGGACACCTGGCCACACATAGAAAGATGACCCCCACCATAAGAAACAATGACCAGAGGAATCAGCCAATTGGGAGTTCTTGGCAGGTCATGACCCATCGATCTCTGGATGTGGACTTTAATATTGTATCTGTGTATCTTTGTGATGTCACTGTTTTTTATGACTGTACAGTGTATAAATTGTACACCTTTGGCTTTGAAAACCAGAGCGTTCTGATTGAAACCTGTTGTCGGTGCCAAGCGGACAGGCGTGTGCATGCGATACTTTGCCCTGAAATCTGTTTTGCAAATAAAACTCTTGTGCTTTGGAACAATAGTGATTGAATCAGAAAATCTTTATTCCATACATTACACTGGACGTATCAGCTGAGGGCTCGTGAAGCTGACTCCACACTACTCGAATACTCGCAGACCTAAGGATTTCAGTTTCTCACCAAAGGGTAGAAGACACGTCACATAACGTAAGAACGCATATCGTTCTATTCTTTCATTTTACATATTGTGTTGATAAACCAAACTACTTCTTTAACAGTCTACCAGAGGTGCTGGAGTGAACTTGAAGGGACAGAGGGGAAATTGTTTTGCACAGTCCTAATCCGTTTGGTATGCACATTGTTTGTTTGTTTGTTTGTTTGTTTGTTTAAATAGCGCATATAACTTTTCTACACTGTCACAGATTTTAATATAGATATATTGACAGATTCTGTTATGTTATAATATAAAAAAACAAACTGTTAAACGTATCTAGGAAAGACAGCTACCAACAATAGGAAATTTTACTAACAAAGTATGTATGCAATTGTGTGTGTATGTGAAGCAAAGTGAATAGTTCGCAGTGGTATGCAATGCAATTAGACCAATTGAATAAAATTAAAATCCTTGCTGGAAAAAGTTTGCAGACAGGAAGAGAGAATCATTGCTAGGAGAAAGTTTCCAGACAGAAAGACTGAAACCTCACTGGAAGAAAACGTTTCCAGTGGGAAGAGTAAGGTGACGTTGCTTTAGAAGCGTGTAGCCCCACAGACGTGCAATCATAAACTTTGTGCCTGTATTTGGTTAACAGATCATAAGATAAAGGCTTGATTACAAGACAATGTGAATTAGGCAGAAATATCAGGGGGCCACATACAAATAGGATAAATATGTGGTAGAGCCCCAAGGGTCTGCAGTTTACATTATGAGTAGGAAATATGGCACGAAAGCATCTATGTATTGTAAGACTTGTAAAAAGTGGACAAAAATAACTTCTGAATGTGTGCAACCCTTTCCTAGTATAGACAGCTTTAATCCTGAGATGATGAATATAGTTAAAGACCAGATTTGAATGCTGAGTTCACGAAAATTGCAACTTCAACATATCACATGTTAAAATTTGTGGCAGTGTGAGGGCAAAGTTTGTTGTGAAAAATTAGCGCAGGCGCAGCAAAATAAAGAACAATGTTCAAATCCTGAGCATGCAATAGCACCATCTCCACCTTATGAAAATAGTAAATAAAAAGTACAGCCAGAGAACAAAGTAAACCCTGTACATTATATCCTGTTTTTGAAAAAATTAAATGTATTCATTTTAGTGATGAGGCTGCAGTAGGTCATACATAACAGTTGTCAGAAGGATTGCAGAGATGAGGAAGTGGGAATATTGTCTCACCCTCATTTTCTGCTACAGATACCAATAAAACTCTCCCACATGCTAGTAAGCACAGGAATATCTATTGTGCAGAGACAATAATTCCAGCTATTGACTCTGGAGGTAGTGATACTGTAGAATTACACCCAGTAAGAACAATAGCTGTTCCCAATGTTAAGGCAGATAAGGATGAGGTGGCTCCACTCAGAAATATAGCCATGCATTGCCCTTGGAGCAGATCTCAATTGCATTCTATTTTATTTTGATTTTCCTGACCCTAGGAAAGATTTAATCAAATGTAAAAAATGTATTAATTATCTGGGGAATGTACGAAAAACCAATTAATAAAGATTGGCAGACAGCGTTGAGGGCTTTTCTCCTCCCAAATACTGATATTCAAAATTATAACAAAAATATTTAACTTGAGGAGAATAGAACTTTAACTGATGAGGATAATCAGACAAATATAAAAAACATGAATGTGGTAATTATTTGGTACAAAATATTTACCATGAAACAAAAGGATAGTGAAAGTATTGTAGATTACTTTGCAAGGGCAATGTCAGACATGGCTATGTACATTGGAATCCAAGACATCAAGGATAATGTTCACCATATGGAAGTAGTGGAGTCAGTTTTAATGAATGAGCTAGAAGTAAATTTAAAAACTATGGTACAGACTGCAATTTCAAAATGAAGAGGTATAACAGTGGATGCCCTCCGGGAGCCTGCTATTAGTCATGATAAAAATATCACTAGAAAGACGTAAATGCAGAGCGATAAACTACAGCAAATGTAGGAGTACACAAACAAAAATGTTACAACTGTGAGAGAGAAGGGAATCTTGCTAAACAGTGTGGAAAGGATAGCAGAGGACAAGACAATTGGTCAATAATACACATGATAATCTCTGAAATTTGGGCCATCTACAGACGGTTAAATGAATTATTAATCAGAACAAAGTACTGAAAATTAAAATTATATCTCAAACTCTCCCTGTAGACACAGGGGCTGCCAGATCTATATTAACTTCTCCTCTAAATTTGTCAATCATCAAGGTTCCAGCTGTGGGAGTAAAAGGAGAAGTGCATCATTATCCCTTGACTGTACAGGCAGAAGTTACTATTGGGCCATTGCATACTAAACATTCTTTTCTTCTAGCTGCAGCGGCCCCGGCTATCTTACTTGACCAAGACTTATTATGTAAATGGGTGTTCAATATACTGTACTTATGATAGGATGTTTTTAGATATTCCAGGAAACCATTCACAGGTGGTGCAGGATATACTGGACACCCCACAAAGACTAATGTTGCACTTCTCTGTTCGCAGATAGAAGAAATGTTGGCATAGATACCAGATTCCTTATGGACTAAAGATAAACAGGACAATGTATTGATGGCTAATATAGCTCCCATAATGGTTAATTTAAAAAGTGTCAGCCAAGCTTCAAAAATACCACAGTAGCTATTAAAACCAGAAGTGGAATTAGAGCTTTATCCTGTGATTGAGAGGCTGCTACAACAAAGAATTTCAATTTGCACATCGAGCACAGATAACAGTCCTATTTCCTGGTGAAAATGAAAGGGGGAGGGGCTACAGATTAGTACAATATGTAAGGGGGATTAATAATGTAGTCAAGAGTCAATTCCTTGTAGTGCCAATCCAACTGTAATCCTGATGCAAATACCTCCCTCTGCAAGTCATTTCAATGTAATTGATCTGTGTTCTGCTTTCTTCTCTGTCCCTCTCCATCCTGACTGTCAATACTTCTTTGCTTTTTCTTATAAAGGGGTACAATATACATGAACCAGATATCCCCAAGGGATCATAGACAAGCCCAGTATTTTTTCACAAGCCTTGCATGACTTTTTCAACCGAGCAATAGATCAGATCTAATCCAGAATATAGATGATTTATTGCTGTGTTCTCGTTCATTTATGTCATAAGTGTCTGATACAAAACAATTGTTAGATTTCTCACAAACAGGACACAAGGTTGCAAAGGATAAATTACAGCCATGCCAGACAAAGGTCAAATAAATTTGACAACGGACAGGATTAAGGCTATACAAGGCATAACACTGCCTCAAAACCAGTAACAGATTTGTTCTTTCTTGGGGATGTGTGTTTACTGCAGATCCTGGATACCAGGTTTTTCTATATTGGCTTTACCACTGCAGAAGTTAGTCTCATCCTCTAAGCTTGCCTCACATACTGAGGAATCAGAGCAAGCATTCCTCAACCTTAAAGAGAGTCTGAGAAAAGAACCTGCTTTGGGAATACCTGATTATGAAAAACGTTTTGAGTTATACTGTACTGAAGCTGCTGGTTGTGCTGCAGGATTCCTGACACAGAAACATGGGGATGCTAGCCGACCGGTAGCATACTATAGTGCACAATTGAACACTGTGGCAAGATCTCTCCCTACGTGTATAAGAAGTGTACTAGCAACTGTTCTTCTGGTAAGTAAGACCGAGAACATAGTACTGGGACATGTTTCAACTGTCTATACACCGCATGCAGTATCTGCCTTCCTAAATTCTGCCCAAGCTAGTTATGTCTCCTCAGCAAGATTTATGAAATGGGAATTAAGACTAATGGCACCTGCAAACATCATAATTAAGAGGTGTAATATGATAAATTCAGCTATACACCTACCACATGTGCCTCGAGATGCACAAAGGGTGGAAGGAGAGGAGACTCTAGCTGTAGGTATATTTGGGAGGTATACAGATGCGCATGATTGTTTGGAATTTTTGAATCAGACCTATACCACAAGACCTGACATACATGACACCCCCTTTACACGGATAGGAGTTGTCATATACACATGGGCACAGGAGAATTATGTGCCGGTTATGCTGTTGTAGATGACAAAGGTGTTATAGAAGATGAACCCCTTGGCCTAACTCATTCAACACAAGTAGCTGAACTTGTGGCATTGAGAAGAGCATGTGAGTTGGCAGAGGGTAAATCAGTTAATATATACACTGACTTTATGTATGCCTTTGGGGTAGTGCATGACTTTGGGGCCCTGTGGCATCGTAGTAATTTTATGACTGCAGCAGGCACACCAGTAGTGCACTCACAACACATAAAAGGACTTCTGACAGCAATACAACTACCTAAGGAAGTAGCTATTATCAAGTGTAAAGCACACACATACGACAGGGACCTCATATCACTTGGTAATGGTAGAACAGATGAGGCTTCTAAGAGAGCAGCAGGCTCACTCATAAAATCAAATGTAATCAAATTAATGATTGTTAAAGCCCTCAGTGTACAGTACTTAATATAAATGCAGGACTTGTCTCCCAAATCCCAAAGTCAAAGGGATTTGGTCACAGGTCCTATGGACTGTGGAAAGATGGACAAGGTAAGCCAGTAGCTCTCAAGTCATATCTTCCAAGCTTAGAAGAGTCGGCACATGGTCTGACTCCCCTGGGTAAGATATGCAAATTGGTAAGATCATATTGGTGTGCACCACAATTCTCTTCACAGGGTAGTAAGAAAGCAATGCCTTGTCTTACTTGTCTGAGAAAAAATACAGGAAGAGTGATACCAACAGAGCCATCCCACATTCCTTCTACAGATGGACCTTTCCAGGGCATACAAATCGACTTCATCCAATTGCCACCCTGCAGGAATTTCAAGTATGTATTAGTGTGTATCAATATTTTCCCTAACTGGGTAGAGGCTTATTCAACTCCCTTTAATACTGCTGTTTTCACAGCTAAGGACATTGTTCAAGGATTTGTTTGTAGGTTTGGTAACCGTAAATCATTGAAAGTGATCAGGGTACTCATTTTACTGTTGATGTCTTTCAGCTTATGTGCAAGCTCATGGGTATTGATAGTAAAAATAACATCAGCAGTAGATAAACATCTCTGGACGCTACTTTATGTATCATAATAGCAATGTACATAGGAATAACATGTCAAAAGTCCATAAATTAAAGTAAAGGTCCAAAAAAGTGAATAGTTCATTCTTAGTCCAATCTACAGAATAGATGAATATGCTTCTTGTGCTGCCAATATTTTGAATGGTCACTCGCATTCATGGAATAATGTACATGAAAAAAAAAGAGAGGATAGTGCAATAGTGTGTTACCTTAAATATTGTATTTATTCCTTAAAAACACTCTAAAAGATATAAAACACAAATCTCTGAATACATCAAAACATATATTAGCAAACTGATATAACACTCCAAAGAACGCCAGGTAATGGCCACCTACACCTACCAGATATTAATGTCAACAATAATATGTAGAAAACCTACAGGCGCTAATACATATTCTCTATAAAGTGTAGAATGGAAGAATACTTAAATCATATGATGGTAATCCTCCAATTCTTATTTCTCCCAGATTGTTCATATATTCATAGAACAAAGAGAGAAGAGCAAAATAGTGTAATACAGTCACAAAGAAACATTTATCAAATTGGACTAGAATTTCAAATTGAAACAGATATGGCCAATGGAAAAGGCATATAATAAAGTTATTTTTCCAGATAGTCCATTGAATGTAATCTGAACTATGGAAGACACGGCGCTCACTGACAGGTTGGAGGTGCAAGATAGCCAACTAGTTTAAACCTTCCACAGGTCTTTATCAAGGCATATTAAGTAATAACAACAAAGCAGTTTAGTTAAAAAAACTTAGGGCCTGATTCATTAAGGATCTTAACTGAAGAAACTTCTTATTTCAGTCTCCTGGACAAAACCGTGTTACAATGCAAGGGGTGCAAATTAGCATTCTGTTTTGCACATAGGTTAAATACTGACTGTTTTTCATGTAGCACACAAATATCAACTTTAAATTTCAGTGTACAAATAAGTATTTGTGTTGCTATTTTAGTTGCTATTTTGTTTGTGGGGTAATGGGAATACTATTATTTTAATGTTGGGGCTGGAGGAAGGCCTAATTATTACTCATGGGTGCTATTGATTTAACGGAGGGGCTGATTGTAATTTTCTAAATGTAGCCATTTTCCAAGTAGGGTCCCCCAACGTTCCAGGACCCAGACAAGCCGCAACTAAAGAAACCTGCGGCTACATGGGGTGAAAGTGAGAAGAACAGGTAGCAGAGAGCAGGAGAGTGTGTGAAATGTTGTGATTCTAGTGTGACAATGTAAATTTTTGGTGAGTGTTCTGCCCAATGTAAGGTACAGGCCAAGACAGTGAACTCTCTGTGTACAGACTGCATTCTTTCTGTACTACACTGTGGTGCTAGATGTCTTGAAAGTCAGGAGTGCTTGGACATATGTCACGCTCCAGTGAATTCAGGGCTTAGGGCTTTTCCCCCACCAGCCATGCCCCAATGGAGCACAGCCATGCCCCCAATTGTATGACCACACCCACCTCCAACTTTGGGCCCAAATTTTTCAACATGCGCACCTATAAGGGGGGCCCATGTTGTACCGGGGCTCTAAGTTCCTCTTGGCAGCCCTGGGTAGGGGGTAAGGACCAGCCTGTCAGTTCATCTGGTAGAAAAGAAGAAATGTAAAGCATTAATGAAGCACCTTAAATCTTTCATCCTGGATTTGAGAATGACTTGTAAGCATTCCCCAATGTACTGATGCCACTTAATATGAGAGGCAAAGAATAAAACCACTGGCACAAGTCAAGATTTAATAGCAGAGAATCCTACCAGATAAAGGTGACCTGTTTAAATACAGAGAGCTAGAAACACAGTAGAGATCTGTTAGTAGCCCCCTTTTGCAATGAGTCCTGGGGGTAAATGTATCAAGCGGATTCTAGCTATCATTTATTTAGTGCATTCTACAAAATGACAGCTAGAATCTGATTGGTTTCTATAGGCAACATCTCCACTTTTCAAACCCGCTAGAAAACTCTCAGCTTGATACATTTACCCAGTGCCGTAACTAGACATTTTAGTGCCCTGGGCGAAACAGAATTTGGTGCCCCCCCCTGTACCTTTATGGGAGTAGATGCTGCTTCTCAGCGGTTAAGCATCGCCGGTGTCTTCTGTCTGCTGGTGTCTTATGCTCTGTTGCTGCTTAAATGGATCCTGGAATATTGGGGGCCTGTTTGGAAAAGAGATTGTTATTACTGACCTCCTGGAAAGTTGAGCAGTGAGTGAAGAATCTAGGTTCCCCTCCCCACAACCAGACAGACTTTAAATAAGTAGCTTTTTCTGTTTAAAAACAAGCCTCCTGCCACCCAATGAGCTCCAGAATCTAATTTATAGCATTTACAGTAAATGTCTATTTCCCTCCATATAGCCCCCAACATCAAATTAATAGCACCCACGTTTAATAAATAAGCCTCCCCCAACCAGTTCTGACATCTCACTCCTTCTCTCCAGACCACCCCCCACCAGACCCCTCACTCCTTCTTACCAGAATCCTCACTCCTTCTTTCCAGTCCTGCCCCATTCACTCCACACACCTTCCTCTTCAGCCCTTGCCCCTGTCCTCTCCTCCAGACCTGGCCCCTGTCCTCTCCTCCAGACCTGGCCCCTGTACTCTCTTTCAGACCTGGCCCCTGTCCTCTCCTCCAGACCTGGCCCCTGTCCTCTCCTCCAGACCTGACCACTGTCCTCTCCTCCAGACCTGGCCCCTGTCCTCTCCTCCAGACCTGGCCCCTGTCCTCTTCTCCAGACCTGGCCCCTGTCCTCTCCTCCAGACCTTGCTACTGTCCTCTCCAGCCTCGGCTTCTGCAATCTCCAGCCCCAGCTACTGTAATCTCAAGACCCGGCTACTATCCTCTCCACCAGCCCCCGCTACTGTCCTCTCCACCAGCCCCCGCTACTGTCCGCTCCAGCCCCCGCTACTGTCCGCTCCAGCCCCCACTACTGTCCTCTCCACCAGCCCTCGCTACTGTCCGCTCCAGCCCCTGCTACTGTCCGCTCCAGCACTGCAGTATTTTACTCACCTGAGCGTGTCTTCTGCTGTTCTCCTCTTCCTTCTGTGCCGGCTCCTCGTTGCCTGTTTTTTGACAGCGTCCTGATGTCATTATTTGTACGTCAGGACGCTGCAAGAGCTGGAAGCCGGCACCCTCGCGCTGGCTGTCTTCAATGGGCAAAGTAGTCCGCAGGACTACTTCGCCATTTCACTGGTGATATGTAAAGGGTGGGCGGGTGTTGCGCCCACACTAGGCCTTGCGCCCTGGGCGGTCGCACCGCTCGCACCACCCTCCTTACGGCTATGCATTTACCCCCTGGTCTACATGGAGCTGTGCTTTTTGGTAGTGCAGCCAAAAACAGTAGGTAAATGCCACCTAAGATTCACTCCATGTAAATGTGGGCAAAAAGAAATAAAGAGAGGAAAGTGAGGGTTTAGGAGGTGGTGAAATCATTAAGCGGTAAATGGGTGGAGGCCAAGCAGTTTGTCTTGGAATGGCTCTGAGGAAAATACCATCAATGACCTTACATAAAAATTATTAGGTTCAAAAAAATTTGAAAAATGATGTGTTCTGGTATAGTTTGCATGTTCACATCAATACAGGTGTACATGTATAGACATGGCCAATATGACTATCTTAGAAAGAGAAAACTGCATAGACTAATATCAGTAAATATTAGCAATAATAATAGTAATACTATTAATTATGATAATTAATAGTTGAGGAATAAAATTCTAGCACTTGACAGGAAAAACATTCTTAGTATCAATATGAATGAGAGTTCCAAAGGCAGTAAAGTGTAATAAAGATATGTGCTTTCAGTAGTGAATAAATTCTTAAATTACTAAGTACAAAGGTGAAATATATATTTACATTTTTTTATATTATACATGCCAATTTAAAGAAAGAATGGCCTTGCGCAGGTCGGCTATTAGAATGGCTCTGGATCTGGATAAACTAAATAGCGAACAACCTGTTGCCAGACATTTTCTAAATGCAAGACAAAATACGCCGAATATTGACCACATTCTAGTACCCCATAGAGGAGGAGACTGAGACAACATGTTGATGAAACTTGAGAATATATGGATAGAATGTTTAAACACAGTGGGCCTGAGTCATTAAGGAGAGTAAAGCATAGAAGAGGTGTAACTTTGTACCTTGGCAAAACCATGTTGCATTGTAGGGGAGGTAAATTGCAATGCACATATGTACAATACAGGTTTATACACACAAAACCCCTCCCTTTGATTTAATTACCTCATTAGACCTCCTGTGTGTGTTTGGCCTAGACGTTTTACTGTGCAAAGACTTAACCATGTATTTAGCCTTCCCTTGTCAGCTGAATAGTTAATTCCTCTCTTAGAGGATTGTGACAAACCACTCCATTTGTCACAATATATATAGCAGAGTAGTTGGGTATATTAAAATATTGATAGGATCGCTAGTATGTCAGACAATCTTTAATGACTAATATAAACAGCACACAACATGTGTCGATAAAATACACTCATCTAGAATACATAACGTATATAAAAAAAATGATAAAAAATATTAAAACCGCAATATTGCAGAGAAAAGAAAGCCAGTTTACAGCTACCTGCTGATATTAGTATTTTGTTAAATAGCTATATATTTGAACATCCATATATTGCAAAATGGAGGTAAACCTTCTCAGCGAATGTATATGGCAAATTCCAGTGCACACATGGATAATATAGGAGTCCTAGAAAAACTGTATGGATAGGGAGAATAGCTGTTAGATTATTCGGCGGAATTAGTGGAGCTATATAAATAAATAGATGAGGATGATGATGATGTCATTTTGAAGCAGCTAGTATAAGTCAGTGAGAATTATATAATAACTTGGATCATAACTGACTGTATCATACTGTAAAGCGCTCTTTTTTCTTTTATTTAGTTGGGTATATGCAGTATGGTCCCATCAGGCTTTTTGGGTCAGTGCAGTGCCTTTAAGCATTCTGTTCCCTATGTCTGTGTGCCCTTTATGTTTGGTGAAGAGGAGGACGTACTATGTTCAGTGAATACAAGTATCACCATTGGGTCATCACTTTTTTGTTTGGTGTAACATACAAGCTATACCAGAACATTGTTTAATACACAAATATCTCTAGGTCCCCCCTGGGTTCTGTCTATGCATGCAACAACATTCTACAGTTACCTTTTTTTACTTAGAGATAGTAATTTTAAAGAATATTCTTTATATTTTGGGCTACATTACACAAACCCGCATTAGAGATAACTAGAGTGATTCGTCGCAAAGGCTACAGTCATCAGTGTAGCTAGCTCCTTAGAACTCCATATGGAAAAGAACATAGAAATAATCATAGTCTAAATGTATAGATGTGTGTACACTTTGAAAATTGTGATCTTGAATTTAAGTTGTAATAGGGGAATTTTCCTTTTTATGCTTTCAATAGAAGAATGAATTTTAAACTCTTAAATGCTTTACAGTGTTCTTTTTATAATCTCTTTTTTTCAATTTAGAATGGAATCCTTAATTACTTGTAGAAATCTTTCATGATGGTGATTATAATTACCTTGGAGTATTATTTCACAGATGGTTGGCAGAAAAGAAGTCTTTAAATTGAATTTCAAATGCTGTGTTTTAATTAGTTTTATCTTTTAGTTGCTGAGCAAAGGTGCAGTGTCTGACTTTCCTAAAATATATGCATGGTGTGTATATAACACTATAATGTTATTTTTCCACTGATATTCTTTTTGGGCACCAATTTGAGACTTGATAAGGCTTTTGTCTCCCCTATGTAATGGGTGAATTAGCACCAACTGTCTATGATTAGTAATACAATCCACACAATAAAAACTGCTTAGAAATATTTTATTTGATGGAAGTTGGACATATCTGACATCTAAGGTAATTATTTTTTGATAATGTAAAATACCTCGAGTTTGCATCGGTGCACCTTGACGGCCTGCACAGTGCATTAAAGGTGTACACTTACTCTCGGCTCTCAACTTCCAGAAATAAAAAGTGCGAGAGGTAAAAAAGCTTAACATCAAAGATAAAAACTTCTATCCCTTTAGTACCATCCCCTTTTAATGGAATAAACTTAACTTTTTTGTCCTTAAATACTGCTTTATTTACACTCCATATCAGAGCTGATAGACATGCAGGTGCAAAAGCAGGTTTCTAGAGGGGGGTTTCCAAATGTTTTTATGGGGATGCCTATTTAACAAGCATTGTGGTGGTACTTATAACACTACAATCCCTGTTCTGTTATCGCCTACTCAGGATGGCAATAATAGATTCATTTAATTTTAAAACAGCTTTATTCTTTGAATAGAGTATTTTAATTTGTGATTTTAATAAATTCAATGTGGTTTTTTTAGCTTTAAAAAAATCCACATTATTGGAACCGAAAGCCCAATATAGTTAGTGTAGATTACAGCTATTGAAAATGTATTTATTGTTGGAGTAAGGGAACTAAATAATAATTATAGTAATAATAAACCCCTGTGTCACTAATATATTTTACAGAATTACAAACAGTCACTTATCTTCTGCTCCTTGCCATCTATGGTGTTGGGAAGTAGGGACAGTGGGCTTCAGTGTGTGGTACAGCTCTGCTCTGCCACACACAGATTTCGCCATATGAGGACTCTCCATGCGGAAATCTGTTTCAGCATACTACATCTGCACAGTTGCAGATTTTAGGAGACTGTAATTTGGGTGTGGTGGTGAGGGTTCAGGCCAACTGAAAAACAGTGATCATCTGTGGCACAGATGGGATGAGAGAACAAAAGTATATAGACTGTGGCAAGAGCCCGCTACTGCAGAAGCACACACGTACAACTTCTTCCTTTTTATGGTTCTTTATTGTCAGGATGGTAATAATGTTTTGACACCGTATACTTGCACAGCAATTATGGAGACCCTCAACGCTTACTATACATAGTCCAGCTCTCTGTCCAGGTCAGCCAGCTAGCCCAGCATTGATCTTCCTGAACAATGAAACAAGCAGGGTTTTATACCTGACACTCCTCCCACAGGCCTAGCTTGATGGACAGGTGACACACCCACTTTCTCTTTAAAAGGAAACGCCCATCCCTGGCTCTGTTTAGACTATCAGACCCACCCTGTCTGTTTGCTGAGAGGAAGCAGCTTTTAAATCATGTAAGTAAACCAATTTTAAACTACACATATATTTTTACCTGGTTTAATCTCCACCTAGGTACATAACTGTGCCAATGTTTTACTCTACTTCCCTGCTTTCTCTGCATATTGCCAGCTAAATGCCTCCTTTTGTTACATATCCCTCCCCCTAGCGTCTCCAAGTAGGGGGACGCGGACTTCGCGAGGAACGCATATTTTTGTGACAACGCATCTGCATTTTTGTGTAGAATCCCAGGCCTATGTTCTACTGAGAACTTGAAAGGTTGTAGTGCCAAGAACCAGCGGGTTACCTTGGCATTTACCTCCCGGTTGTTCTGCATCCATCTTAATGGTGCATGGTCTGTTATTAGGGTGAACTCTCTGCCTAGGAGATAATAGCGCAGAGCTTCTGTAGCCCATTTTATGGCGAGACATTCTTTTTCCATAGTGGCATATTTTTGTTTCCTTGGAAGCAACTTACGACTTAGGTACAGGACAGGATTTTCTACTCCATTCTTCTCCTGTGACAAGACTGCACCTAAGCCAACACCAGAAGCATCAGTTTGGAGGAAGAACCTCCGGACAAAATCTGGTGCTTGTAGAACTGGAGAGGAACAAAGAGCTAACCGAAGATCAGACCAGGCGGTTTCTGCAGAGTCAGACCAGGTTAATCTATCTGGACAACTTTTTTTTAACATGTCCGTAAGTGGAGCAGCTCTAGTGGCGAAGTGGCTTACAAACCGCCTATAGTAACCTACTAAGCCTAAAAAGGCTTGTCCAATTTTTGACTGCCTCCACTTTTTCTAGCTGGGGTTTTACATGCCCTCGACCAACAATGTACCCCAAATATTTGGCTTCTCTCATGGCTATGGCACATTTCTCTGGGTTAGCTGTTAACCCTGCGGACCGTAATGAAGCTAA
Organism: Mixophyes fleayi; assembly: GCF_038048845.1. Lineage (NCBI taxonomy): Eukaryota > Metazoa > Chordata > Amphibia > Anura > Limnodynastidae > Mixophyes > Mixophyes fleayi. Next base: position 292,797,468 of record NC_134403.1, on the reverse strand, counting down.
GACCGCCTCAACTTTGGCTAAATGTGATCCCCAGTCTGGGGTATAAATCACTATATCGTCCAAGTAAGCAGCTGCATAAGCTGTGTGAGGTCGTAGCAATTTATTCATAGCCCTTTGGAAGGTGGCAGGTGCCCCATGCAACCCAAAGGGTAGGACTTTATATTGATAGAGACCATCAGGGGTGGAAAATGCAGTCTTTGGCTTTGCCGTGGAAGTCAGGGGAACTTGCCAATAACCCTTTGTTAGATCAAGGGTTGTTAAATAATTGCTACCAGCAAGATTTTCCACTAGTTCATCCACACGTGGCATCGGATAGGCATCAAACTGCGACATACTGTTTAGGCGCCTAAAGTCATTGCAGAACCTAATTGTCCCATTGGGTTTCAGGACAAGCACAATGGGACTATTCCATTCACTAGTGGACTCTTCAATTACATCTAACTGGAGCATCTTCTCGACCTCCTTTCTCACGTCCACCCGTCTGGCTTCTGGAATACGATATGGCTTCTGCTTGACAATGACTCCTGGCGCAGTGACAATGTCGTGTTCGATTAAGGTAGTGCGCACAGGAATGGAAGAGAAGACATCCCTTTTCCGGCGAATCATTTCTTCAGTCTGTTGTCTCTGCTGAATGGACAAGGCTGGCTCTATGGGCACTTCAGACTTTTCAATGGCAGTACTCACTACCTGAGCAGAAGTTTCCTCATCATGCCAGGGTTTAAGGAGGTTCACATGATATATTTGCTCCTCCCTTCTCCTACCTAACTGGTGGACTCTGTAATTGACAGGACCGACAGCCTCTAGAACTTCATATGGACCCTGCCAATGGACGAAAAGTTTGCTTTCCTGGGTAGGAACCAAGACTAGGACCTTGTCCCCAGGCTTGAAAGATCGAACAACAGCACTTTTGTCATAACTTTTCTTCTGTCATTCCTGAGCCTCTTTTACATGTTGCTGCACAATGGGCCCTATCTTTCCTAGCCTCTCATACATTTGGGACACAAATTGTACCAGATTTGGCTCCCTGGGACCTTGCTGCTCCCACCCTTCTTTTAACATATCCAAGATACGCCTGGGCTGTCTCCCAAACAATAACTCAAAGGGACTAAACCCTGTTGAAGCTTGAGGTACCTCACGGATGGCAAACATCAAATAGGGAATAAGAGTGTCCCAATCTTTTTTCTCTTGAGCCACTGCTTTCCTGAGCATGTGCTTTAATGTGCGGTTAAAGCGTTCCACCAAGCCATCTGTTTGTGGATGGTATACAGAGGTGTGAAGCGCCATAACCCCTAGCAACTGGCACATGTCCTTCATCAGTTTAGACATGAATGGAGTACCCTGATCTGTGAGAATTTCTTTGGGTATTCCCAAGCGTGTAAACATTAATACAAGTTTTTTAGCTATGGTGCTGGACTTTATGTTTCGTAGGGGAATTGCCTCTGGATACCTGGTTGCATAGTCAAGCACCACTAGTATATATTGGTGCCCACGTGCAGATTTTTCCAGGGGCCCCACAAGGTCTATAGCTATCCGTTCAAAGGGAACTTGTACTATTGGTATTGGAATGAGAGGTGCTCTGTACATGGGTTTGGGACAGGTTCTATGACAAATGGGACAGGACCGGCAATACTTTTTCACTGCCATGTGTACACCGGGCCAGTAAAACCTAAGCAGAACTCGTTCCCGTGTTTTATCCTCCCCTAGGTGTCCCCCACAGACATGTGTATGTGCTGCTTTTAACACTAGGGTTACATGGACCTGAGGAACCATTAATTGTTCTACTTTTTCCCCCTGTACATTAGCAACTCTATACAGGAAATTATTTTTAACAATAAAATATGGTATACCTTCTGCAGGATGGGCGGCTTTCGCTACCCCATTTACCTCAGTCACACTTTTAAAGGCATGTTCCAAAGTGGCATCATTAAGTTGGTCTCAAGCAAAGTCCTGCAAAGGAAACAAAATTGGTATTGCAGACCAGTCCGTATCCTCACTGACAGGCGGGGTGGGCTCATCTGCGACATCACCGACCAATGCTAGTTTGGACTGTCCATGTTTCCCCACAGGTGGATGCTTTTGTGGAACTCCTGCTGTGACTCCCAGGATGGCATTCCGGTTTGGCGGTTCCCAAAGATCGATGTCCAGATGTTGTGGATTCTTAGGCGGTTCCTTTAAGACCGGGCTTCCGACCGTTGCATCAGTTGCCGGCATGTCCAGCCGGATCCGCTCACCGAGGACATCATTAAACAGTGGGAAGTCTCGCCCCAAAGTGAATATGGGAGTTTAGGTGCTATGGCAGCTATCACCATAACAGTTTTGTCTTTGAGTGTGACTGGTAGTATTGTTCTCTCATACTCCTCTGTTAAGCCATGTACGCAAAGAACTTTCACTTTGGGCAACCGAGAAGTTATGGTTTTGGGTAAAGCAGAGCTGGAAACCAATGAGAGTTCACTCCCCGAGTCAACCAAGGCCAGAACAAGGTTTTGGTTGATTAGCACAGTCACCCGGAACAAACAAGGACTTCCTGATGTGGGACTCATGGTAAAACAGCTTGGAAATGCAGGTCCAATATGTGCTACAGAACAGTCCATGGGTTCCTGTAGTTTAGGACACTCTGCCTTAAAGTGGCCTGGCTCACCACATTCAAAACACTTCATATTAGACAGCTTTGCACATGGCCCTCTGTCCGTAGCAGTTTTGCCATTTGGCCCTGTGGCAAGGATTGTCAAACCTGGCTTTTGGCGTGGCAGCGGCTTTGGCACAAATGCAGGTTCTTTAGTCATTTGCTGTAGCGCACAAAACCTTTCTACCACGGTGGCAAGCTCTTCATAAGTTTGTGGGTCTGATTGCAGAACCCACCTTTGCAAATTGCGGTTCAGCCCCCGGATGCAGTGATCTATCGCCAGAACTTCAATAATCCGAGAAGGCAAATTCTCCTCAGGCTGCAGCCACTTCTTTAAAATTTTAGATAGCTCAGCCACTTGCGTTCTGACCGGTTTTTCTTTAACATAGCGCCATTGGTGATAGCGCTGGGCTCTGCCTGACCCGGAAACTCCAATGCAAGCCAATATCTCAGACTTTAGACACAGATAATCAGAGGCCCGTTCCTCATCTAGATCCATATAAGCTCGCTGAGCTTCACCAGTCAGACATGGCGCCAGTCTCTCAGCCCAATCTTTAGGAGGCCATTTTGCCCTTTTTGCAAGTCTCTCGAAAGACACCAGGGGGTAAATGTATCAAGCTGAGAGTTTTCCAGCGGGTTTAAAAAACCAATCAGATTCTAGCTGTCATTTACTTAGTGCATGCTACAAAATGTCAGCTAGAATCTGATTGGTTGCTATAGGCAACATCTCTATTTTTCAAACCCGCTGGAAAACTCTCAGCTTGATACATTTACCCCCAGATGTGCTTCTACGTCATCAGCTGGTGACATTTTCTGGAGAACAGGACCAGGTGGTTCATTTCTGTCATGCCTCACCTGGCTTAACTCTTCTCTTAAGAGCCTTATGTTTTCCACCTGTGCCTTGGCGACTTGTAGCATCTGAGCTTGCTGCTGTTGCTGCGCAGCGGCCACATTCACGAGGGTTCTCAGTACTTCCTCCATGTTGACGTCTGCGCGGGTTGGGTAGCGGAAACTTGCTTCCCGGAGCATCTCACTCCTGACACCACTTGTGGCAAGAGCCCGCTACTGCAGAAGCACACGCGTACAACTTCTTCCTTTTTATGGTTCTTTATTGTCAGGATGGAAATAATGTTTTACCATCATTGCCAGGGAAGGTTGTGATGGCAGATTCAATAGATATGTTTAAGAAAGGGTTAGACAAATTTTTAGCGGAAAGGTGTATCCAGGGATACGACCGTTAATTTAAAATGAAGGATAGTAGTGGATATAGGGTAAAAATAGGACTGCAATATTGAGTCTGGGGGGATTTTCACAATTGAAACAGATTGGCGGTTGCTTACTCTGGATTAATTTCAAATATAAGTGCAGGATCGCAGGAGATCCAAAATAGGTTGAACTTGATGGACTGGTGTCTTTTTTCAACCTCATCAACTATGTTACTATGTTTTGACACCGTATACTTGCACAGCAATTATGGAGACCCTCAACGCTTACTATACATAGTCCAGCTCTCTGTCCAGATCAGCCAGCTAGCCCAGCGTTGATCTTCCTTAACAATGAAACAAGCAGGGTTTTATACCTCCTCCCTTAAACTACAAATATGTTTTTACCTGGTTTAATCTCCACCTAGGTACATAACTGTGCCAATGTTTTACTCTACTTCCCTGCTTTCTCTGCATATTGCCAGCTAAATGCCTCCTTTTGTTACAAGACGTACACACAAAGGGGGAAGGGCGGTGTCGTAAACATAGAGAGCTTGCAGTTATTTTTAAGGGATAAATCATAACTGCAGTGTAAATAGGTTTTATCAAATGAATCCATTGATAAGTTTAGCTAAAGTGTAAAATGTGAAGACAGAGAGTCTGATGTAAATGTATTTGATGGCGTTGCACATCCCAGTGTGAGAAGAAAACCATGTCACCTGTAGCACCTTCAAAGAGCTCCTGCTGTTAGTCTTAGACTCCTGAATAGACTTTGTGGGGCCGGTTATAGCTAGACATCCTTGCAGCCCAAGACAGCATTTTGCAGGCTTATACAGGTATATAGAAATATGAGCTTCATAGTTCATATTTTGGGAATTCCGTATATCACTCCATACTGAGGAGCAGATATCACACCAGGGTTGTGACTGACAGGTACGGGTGGTTTCCGTGAACAGCTAAAATCACATATCTTTGGAAAAATTATGTCGTCACATTGTCAAAATTCCATCATGTTTGGTATTTAAATGTGCAGGAAGTTATGACCGGTTTATTGAAGGGAAAGTTATGTCTTGGGGATATATCTGAGAAAATCTAAGACAGTTTGAGGGAACGAGAAGAAGTTATTTGGTAGGTGCACTGAGGCTTCTAATTGATATTAAATAAAATGTAACTTTTATTAAGTATTGGTATACTATTATTGAATACTTAATAAAAGTTACATTTTATTTAATATCAATTAGAAGCCTCACTGCACCTACCAAATAACTTCTTCTCTTTCCCTCAAACTTTCAGTGTAAAATAAGTTAAGGTAGCACCCCATATCGATAAAAATTTGATATATAGGATTTCATGGGTACTAAGCTTCTAAATATATGATTTAGTGCGACAGTATCTCCTATCTCAAAATCTAAGACAGGTCAAAACTTAGGAATAGTTTTGAACCAGCCTTAGGTGACACCCAAGGGACATTTCCGCCCCCACATTAGCATTCACACTGCCCTTGTGAATGCCGTCCCATTTGAGTTTGTTTAAAAACCTATGTTTTGAAGGGACAAGGGGTCAGACACTCCATTATGGTTCAATACTGCTTTCAGGAAGCTGGTGGGGTTGGAGTGTTCAATGATGTGGAAGGATGCGGGAATTCACACCATTGGTCACATATATACAGACAGTCAATTAGCTACATATGGACAATTGAGAGCGTCCTTCCAATTACCCAACAACCAATTCTTCCGATATCTACAGCTGAAACATGCACTGAATGCTCAATTTCTGAAGGTTTGCTTCATATATCAGATTCTCCAATTAAAAATATATTACGATCTGTAGGGTTATATAAAACTATTTCTGTGCTGTGTGCCTTTTGTTACCTCAGGTGTCCCCAAGAGGATTTGATCTGCTCAGAATAAAATGGGAAACCGATCTAGGGATTCTTTCTGATGAGGAGTGAAATATGGTGATGGGAAGTACTGGATATGTCACATCTTGTCTTAGCTTTCAGCAGATCCATTTTTACATTCTACACAGAGTATACTTAACACCAACCAAGATGCACACAATGGGACTGCGCACCTCTTTGGAGTGCCCCAGGTGCGGTATTACTGAGGGCACTTTTTGGCATCTTTTATGGTCATATCCAGTTGTCCAGTCCTTCTGGGGCCAAATATGGAACTGCATCTCCTCCACACTACTTGTGACCCTTTTGTTTTGGCACTTCATTAGAAGGAAATTTAAGTAAACCACACTTCAAATATATATTTACCTTAACTTCCCTGGCTAAGATTATTATAGCTAGGGGATGGATAGCGACTGAACCACCTAGTGTACCTCACTGGATTAATCTAGTTACTGAAGGAGGCATGAGCGGTTCATGTATGAAAGTAGATAGGCCATACATAAATACCATAAGATATGGCACCACTGGTATGAATCAAGTTATGTTATCCACCCTCATCAGGATGATATGGTGGGTTTGGGGATTCACCAGGTGGATGGTTAACTATCAGCCCTGTGCAGCTTCAATTGATATGACATGGAGTGTAGTGAAAATGCTATGATGATATCATCACCCTAAAAGTTTACTAGATATCACTGTATAATGTTTATAGCGACATAGGCAGAGATAGATGTTAGTTAGATTAGATGTAAATATGTTATTTGTATGTTGTAACAAAATAATCGCAATAAAAATACTTTATTAAAAAAATGAGAAGGTGACAATCAGCACATCTCAAATTGTATTGTATACATGGCCATGGTGTACTACAAACGCCATACTAACTTTTACTGAAAATGATTATTTAAAATATATTTTAATACTCTTCTTCAATTATGTTATAATCCATTAAGAAAAGGGCCTTGCTTTCCAATACTGCAATGGCTGGTGGAGGTGAAGGCCATAACATGGAAAAAGAATAGGTATCAGGCCCATCTGGTTTTCCAGTCTGTTATCCTCCTAAATCAAACACATGTTCTTACGTTATGGTGAGGTGAAATGTCCCCTGAAAATATCACTTAGTGTGTGACATATTCAGTGTAGTATGGCTAATCAAAGTTTCTCCTTCACATACCTGTTAAAAAATCTATGAAAAGATCTTCCTATAAAAGCCGCTTAATGCTATTCTGGCCAAGGCTGAATTGTCCAATAGGTTGACTGGTTGCAGCCTAGAGTGCAAGGTTTATGAAGGGGTAGGCAAAAGATTTTTGGGGGCATAAAATTGGGACAGGGAGAGGTATAAACTGAAATTAACTTAAAATAGTTGTTCTCCAAGCTAAAAAGAACACATGAAAGAAAAATGTTGGAAATCTTGATTTATTCCCATGGTAAAGGCTGAAGACAATGGGAACTTGAGAATAAGCAGGTAGAAGAGACAAGGAATGAGCAGGAGCGCCAACCCCCCTCCACATTCACCCTCAGAAGCTCTCATTCACACCTCCATTCCGCTATACCGTTCCGATTTCAATGAAATTAAATGAGTGACAAAAATTGTTATTACCAGTTTAAAAAGCCAAGTGGAAAAGAGTTTTAAAAACATGCATATGTAAACATTGGTAGTGCGAGGGGGGTTGTAGGAAGCTGGATTATAAATTAAGGACAACCTTGTTTTTACCTCTAGCCTGGCATGGAAGGCGAGACTATGACTTATTTGCCAAGGGAGGTCTGAATAATTAATCAATTTAAACTGAAATGTATACCTTGTTTCTGAACTTATAAAGGTGTCATACCTACAGTGATAGAAACAAACTTGTACGCCTTTATTGAACACAATAAGTAATTATATTTTGAAGTAAATAGCAAGGTTTGTATTAATGGATTAAAACTAAGTAAAGACATTAAGGGCTAGATTTACTATCAGGCGTGTTTGTAAACCCGCCGACTTTCGGCGGGTTTGGCGGCGGTTTAGCCATCTCCGGATTTACTAAGGCTAAACCCGCCGTCCAAACGACCAGAAATTATGTTTTTAAACCCGCCTCTGTATAAAGCGCCATGACGGTTTCAACAATGTTCAACATACAAACAGCCGGATTTACTATTAGGGGGTTTATAAAGCCGCCGGAAAACCGCCATTCAAAAGACCAAAATGAAAGCGCTGCTTGTGAGCGGCGTGATGGTTCAAACAGTGTGCTGTTTGAGGTATTTGGCCAATCAGACCATAAGAGAAAGGCCTATTTCGTGTCCAATGACCCATTAGGACTGTGTATAGAAAATGGGCAAAGTGTCCTGAAATTTCAGGGTACTGTTATTTTTTTTTTGCATTATTTAGGGGTCCGTGTAACATCTGGTGATGTGCAGAGCACAGAGGGCGGAAGGGAGATTAGAGACCGTCTCATTGCAAACTACTTTACGTGTAAGTACATAGTATGATAATCATTTATTGCTCTAAAATGTGTTTTATGTGAGTGCAATGTTTGTTTGTTATTTAAAATGTTTTGTAAATTGGAACCTTAAAATAGTTTTTAAAACATCAGTATACTCTTGTTTAATGTGCAGAAAAGAAAGACTGACACCATAGAAATTTAACTGCATTTATTGCAGAACACAATAAATAATAACGTATAATGCTTATAGAAACTTTTGACAACATGAAGCAATAATAAACATTGTACTAGCGACGCCTTTTTGCAGGCATATTGCTATGCTTGGTGCCACTCTCTCCCCTCCCTCGCCCACCCCTGGTGCGAGCACCTCTCCTTGGAGGAGTACTCTGTAGAGATGTGGTAGGTGTACTAGCGGCACTGGTGGTGGCTGAAGACATAGGTGCCGGTAAACGGGCTACAATTTCAGAATGTAGTTGCCCTGCCAGCCGGGTGACATTGGCATTCCCCTCATGTACTGTGGAATGTAAGGCCTCCACAGCCCCAGTCATTTGTGCCAGCTGCACATTAGTTTGTTCCAAAGCATTTGCCAGACGGTTGATTCCAGCAGGGATTTGACTGTTTGAGCGGTGTATCCGCCTCAAATGGGCCGCAATTTGTGACATGTGTCTCGTTTGGCTGTCCATAAACTGAGACTGTTGTGCCTGGAAATTTGCTATGGATTGGGCCATTTCTCACCCTGTATCCATCCGAGGAGCTGCAGCTTGTTGCTCGGATGACTGTTCCGCAGGGGCAGTTGCTTCTTCCTGGCGCATAGACACGGGGACATCTACCATCTCTAAAGTGATGACTGTGACTTCCTGTGTGTCGTCAGGAGGTGATATCTGCGCAGACTGGCGCTGGCCTTGTAGAGATGATGAGGTTCCTGTGGTGAAATAACCAAGGTAAGTATATAGGAACTAGCATGTTTGTCAATTGAATTCTGGACACTGTACCAAAAACAAAAACCTTTAACAACTAAAGAATGGTTAACAATGTCTACCTTCCAGATTAGTTGTCCTCTTGCGACCTACTGAAGGATGCTCCTCATATGTTTTAGGAGTAAAATCTCATTTTGCCTATGCGTTACAGTGAAGGGATCTAAATCTAAATAATTTAAAATGCAAACATTGAGGGTGCTTGTAGCAAAATGCTACAAGGCCGTGCTTTGGGGTAAGCGGATACTATTTTACTTCTCCCTCTGTGGAGTACATGATGGGGAACATAGACTAAACTGCATGTGTGAAAAGGTGGAGATGTTGCCTATAGCAAACAATCAGATTTTAGCTGACATTTTGCAGAATGGAAAAAAAAAAAAAATGGAATCTGATAGGTTGCTATAGGCAACATCTCCAGGTTTCAAACCCTCAGGTTAGTAAATCTAGCCCTATGTTCTCATTGGAAAGCATATAAAAATCACTAAATATAACATGGACACCAACATTTGCACAGAAAAACATCTAACTCCATTATTTCTTCCCCAAACAGAGACCACGCACCTGCTTGCTCTTCAGAGCCTGAATCTCTCGTTGAAGGTGGAGGTGTAGACCTCGGACTGGGAGTTACCTGCGGTCCTGGCGAATCTGGATGTATTAGAAAAAGCATACAATGTATTTGCAGCAAAAAGCAATTTACAAATATACTGTTTATTGCAAAAATGTGTTTGCAAATAAAAAAAAATGTTTTTATGAGAAAAAAAAACCTTTACAAACTAATAGAGTTAAAAAGACACTTTGAAAAACTAAAAAAAATGCAAAACAAATAAGAAAAAACTTTTCCAAAGAAAAAAGCAGTTTTAAAAAGAAAAAAGCAGTTTTAAAAAGAGAAAAGCAGTTTTAAAAAGAGAAAAACATTTAAAAAAAACTGTTAGGGTAAAAAAACCAAATAACTCACCAACTACTTGGCCAAAAGAGGGCGAATATGTGTCCTGCACATTTATGCCCTCTACAATTTCAGCCGGCATTATCTGGCGCAGCTCCTCCTCGTACGTGGTGTACTCCATACGAAGTGGGGGGGCCACCACCCGAGCGCCTTGTAGACCTCCTTTCCTGGGCCATCTTCTCTTTAAGCCTCCTCTTAATATCAGAGAAGCGCTTGCGGCAGTGCGCCACTGTCCGCTTCAGTGGGCCCACCGCGTTCACGGCCTCACAGACTCTCCCCCACAGTTGGTGACGCCGCCTTAGAGGAGTCCGGGCTGCCAGGTTCCCTAGGTTGACCTCGTAGCAGGGAATGATGTTGTGCACCAACACACAATTCTCATCATGTGAGAAGCGCACATTCCTCCCTGTCTTGGTCTTCCTGCCCTGTCCTGTCTCCTCAACCTCTCCCTCTCCCTCCTCTGACCCCTCAACCTCCATCTCCCTCTCCTCAGCCTGTTCTCCCCTCCTATCTCTGGACATTTTTACACAGAAGACAGAAAAACACAAAACACTGAAGGACTTACAAACACAAAGAACAAACTACACTACCTACAGACACACTCTCCACACAGTCACACACAAGTAACACAGACAAAGGACAAGTCAAATACAAAAAATACAAGACAGAAAATAAATGAGAAAATAAATGTACAAAACAGGACAAAAAACCACAGGACTACTCACACTTCAATCAGATATCGCTCCACCAATCCACCAAACTCCAACTCTCACCAACTCTCAGCAAACCACTATCCTCCAAACTCCTCTCACAAAACTCCTCTAAACCCTATCAGAGAAAAAAGTGTCAGGCCAGTGGTTTATATAGGGCTTGTGATGTCAAATCTCCTGAGTTTGAAAATAGCCAATAGTAACAGGCCAGGAGACAGGTGTAATTTTCAAAAAAACCGCCTTTACACAAAAGCGCCATCATTTAAAGCAAAAGCGCCATGTTCTATTCAAAGCCGCCGGCGGCTTTGAGCATTACATCCCGCCATGACATCGCCGGCGGCTTCAAATTGAAGCTGAAATGCGCCCATTAGTAAATCCGGCTGTTTGCAATGCAAACCCGCTGGAAAACCGCCGCGATGCATGGCGGCTTTAAGCCGCCATGCATCACGCCTGATAGTAAATCTAGCCCTAAGTGGTTAAAGATTCACTATATAAATGTTACTACTTGCATATATTCCATTTAAGTAAATGCTGGCCCTTTCTTGTGGGCTCCTTAACCCTTTTTAGGATTCATGAACACACAAGAAACCCAGGAAAGATATAGCATTAAATAATGTTTGTCAACATAAGTCAAAAGATGTCAGCTGTATATAGACACACCTGGTTCCTACCTGCTCCATGACCCGGCTCTGTGTGATATTTTCTGCAGAGGAAACAGTCTCGTCAGATTAGGCTCCGCTGGCTATAATTAGTGAAAGCCTGGCAGCTGATTTGCTGTCAGATTGTCTGTTATGGAATGCACAAAGTCGGGAAACCCCTTTTGTGCCCTCCCACACTGCCCAATAACAAATAAATACATCAATTATTGATTATAGCAAAAAAAAATGCTGGAGGTGATGATTCGAGCAGGGAGGGGAGAGTTTTTCTAGGCAACTGGAAACCCCCCCTAAGTGTGCGCCTGAGATTAAGTGGTAGATTTATCAAACCTTCTAAAAAGGAAAAGTGGATTCAGCTGTCATTTATCTAGTACAACCCTGGACAACCTGTGGCTCTCCAGGTGTTGTGAAACTACAAGCCCAGTATGCTTTGCCAGTAGATAGCCAGCTGATAGCTGGTAAAGCATGCTGGGACTTGTAGTTTTAGAACACTTTGAAAGTCACAGGTTGACCAGAACTGATCTAGTATACTCTAGAATATGAAAACTAGAATATTTTTGGTTGCTATAGGGTAACAACTTTTCCTTTTTAGAAGTTTTGATAAATATACCCCTTAATCTCTATCAGCTTTGATATGGTGCAAAATTATATTCAGTGTTTACTTTTCAGCATGGTAGCACAGAACACTTTTTAATGGATGCATTTGCCTCTGTGGCAGCAGACACTTAGTATCTTCCAGTGGTTTTCAGATGGCAAAGTACAGCCAAAATTGTACATGTTACGCTCAATGGCTTTATTTTGAAGTGAAGCATGAAGACTAGACAGAGTAGAAATAGGCTGTCTCACATACAATTCTTTCCCCAAGGGATCACAGAAAGGGCCTCCATTTTGGCAAAATTGTATGTTAAAGCATTTTCTTCATCGGTGAGTGGTGTAAGCTGAATATTTTATGATAACTGTCACAGTGGGTAACATGACAAGTAGTTGATCTACACAAGTATCACTCTTAATCTGCACACCTGTTAATGTGAGGTAACCTCTATTTCCAATGCTGTCCATAATAATGGGTACCACCAAAGGCATATGTGGAGTCAGTAAAGATATTTTTGCAAACACACATACACGTGTCAGTAGTATAAGCTCTGCTAAAGTAAAGAAGAACAAATGTTCCATCCGCATTGGGTTTATTTTAGCATAAAGTAATCCAAGGGAAATAGTATTTACGCTCACATTTACCTTATTTTTGGAGTGTGTCCAATTTCAGTTCCCAGTTTTGATATATTGCCTGGGAGGTGCATATATATATATTCATATATTTAAAAATATCATCCGTATTATTTATCCATTACAAACAGTTTCTTTATAAAATCCCTGATTTGCAAACAGCGAACATTTGGTAGTTATCATCATCATGGGTGATCAAGGCAACACACATTGGCAAATCACTGACATGCATTTTGCCAAGGTTTTAAAAGGGCAAAGCATCTGCGAAACACGTGTTGGTGGTTTGCCGATAAGTGTTGCCTTGATCACCCGTGATGGTTTTAATAGTTTGAATCTATATATGACTGGACATTCTATTTATAATTACCACATATAGCGATTAGAATATACCATTAGAGGAAGGAGGGCTAGAATAGCAATAAACAACGGAGAGTGTGATTGGGAAGGTGACTGTTAAAGAAACAGATTACTAGATTGATTGAAAGCATTCACCTATCTCTTTTCAATCAGACACATGAGAGATGGCCAGATCATTGGTTAAATTGGAATCCACAGTGGATAAATAATAGTAGAGACCAGATCATAAAAGGCTATAGAACTACACACAGCGGTCAAAGTGGAATTTTAGAAGTGGCGGTATGGAAAATGTAATTTAATGGAATTTGATAGTTTTGCAATGAAGGCAGTAGGAGAAGTGGTGGTATAGCATACTACTCTATATCAGCCCACTTTGACCACTGCTTAAACATAAAAATACCATTTGCACTGAATATAAATGATGTGACTATCATCATTGTCAAAATTTATTTATATAGCGCCACCAAGCAGGCAGTGCTGTACAGAGAATCTTTGTAATGCACTTCAGTCCATGCCTTTTTGTAGCTTACAGTCTACAGTCCCTAACATACACACACACACACACACAGACTAGTGTTAATTTTGTCAGTAGCCAATTAGCCTACTGGTATGTTTTTGGAGAGTGGAAGGAAACCTGAGCACCCAGGGAAAACCCACACAAACACGTAAAGAACATTCAAACTCCAAACAAATAAGGCCTAACTCATGACCCCAATTCTTGGTTAAGAAGAATATCACAGAGACCCCATACACGTATTATTTCAACGGAGGCACATAGAACTTGGAAGTCTTGTCATGGAAGAGGTTTATTATTTTTTCCTATTGAGTTTTATATGGATTATTGTTGAGAAACATTGTGCTATTCAAAGACTAATCAATTGGATCATTAGCGCCTTACCTATTGTCACGAGCTGCGGCGGTACTCACAGCCGCCGCGGCTCGCTTTCTACCTGCTCCAGTGTCCCGGCCGTCACCATGACGACCGGGACGTCACTTCCCCTTCCTACCCGGCCGTTGCCAAGACAACGGCCGGACGCCTGTCACATAGCGCTGCGTCCCGGCACTGTTGGAAGCCGGGTGCAGCAATGAGGTCTGCTGCCTCATTGCTGGTTATAGCGTTCTGTCCTCCGTCCTGCTGCCTGCTTGTACTATCCATTTAGGTTCCTGTTACCTTAGATTTGACCACCCGTGTTTGACCCCTGCTTGTTATTGGACCTTTGACCCTTCTCTTCTGACCTTGACCTTTTGCCTGGAATTCGGATGAGTTTGACCCTTTGCTTGCCCTTGGATATTGCTTCTGAGCCTGTGACCTTTGGACCTTGGATTTCTCTTATACTACAGTCCACCAATCACTCCACTTCTGGGAAACTCCTTTAAGTCAGTATACGCTACTCGACCCTCAGTCGGCCCGCAGCCCGGTCTGTCCCCACCACTAGGGGCTCCAGCGAACACCTGGCCTTCTGAGTAGTTCCTGAGTTTCACTGTACTGACTTGGGAGTTCCTAACATTATAACCGGCCAGGAAGATTGGTATCGTACGGCCATGGATGGAGAGGAGTCAAATCTGTCCCCAGCCCAGATTCTGGCTAACCAGATACAGGCAGTTTCCCAAGTGGTGCAGGCTTTATCCCAGCGCCTGGCAGTCCAAGAAGAGGCTTCCAGAGGCCGGCAGCCCCAGCAAGTTCCCGCTGGTGACACACCGGAGCCTAAGATGAATTTGCCTGACCGATTCTCTGGAAGCAGGCCAGCCTTCCGTAATTTCAAAAAGAGCTGCAAGTTGTACTTTCGTCTGAAACCACGTTCCTCTGGTTCCGAACAACAGAGGGTAGGGATCATCATCTCATTACTCAATGGCGACCCTTAGTCTTGGGCCTTCTCCTTGCCTTCCACAAGTCCAGCCTTACAGTCTGTGGATGCCTTTTTTCAAGCGTTGGGGTTATTATACGATGACCCGGACAGGGTAGCCTCAGCTGAGGCTCATCTCCGTACGCTAAGGCAGGGGCGTCGCTCAGCGGAAGAGTATTGTGCGGAGTTTCGGCAATGGTCCACGGATAGCGCTTGGAACGACCCCGCATTGCGAAGTCAATTCCGCTTAGGACTTACCGAGCAAATTAAGGACTCCTTAATCCAGTATCCGATATCCGACACGCTGGAGAACTTGATGCAACTTGTCATAAAAATTTATCGTCGGATCAGAGAGAGGGAGGCTGAACGGGAGTCCTCTGTTCCGATGGACGTTTTCACTAGCTCCAATAACACTCTACCCGATTCCTCTGAACCCATGCAATTGGGCGCTTACCGCTTGCCTCCGGAGGAGCGCTCCAGAAGACGCTCCCTAGGCCTGTGTATGTATTGTGGTCAGACAGGCCACTTAGTGCGCTCATGTCCCACTAAACCTGGAAACTCCAAAGCCTAAGTGCAGGTGAAGAGGTGCGCTTGGGTCTTCAGATTACCTCTTCAGAAAACTCTTTATTAGTCCCTGGACGTTTAACTTTCCGTGGGAGATCCATGGACCTGAAAGCTTTTCTTGACAGTGGTGCGACTGGTAATTTCCTGGATATACATTTGGCTCAGACGCTTGATATTCCGCATATCAGGTTAGGATCAAGCATCACCACGTGTGGTTTGGATGGTAACCCCTTGCCTGGGGGAAGGATTCTCGCTAGGACTCCAATGGTTCGGTTGACTGTAGGAGTTCTCCATAAAGAGGAGCTCTCCTTCTATCTCATTAGTTGTCCCTCTGCTCCTTTCATATTGGGGTATCCCTGGCTTCGCAGTCACAATCCCCTTATCAACTGGAAAAGTGGAGAGATTACTCGTTGGAGTCCCGAGTGTTCCACGTCTTGCTTGACCCTGCCGCTTAGAATCTTACAGCCTAGTCCAGACTTGTTGCCGGTACCCTACCAGGACTTCTCTGATGTGTTCTGCAAAAGAAAAGCTGATTCCATTCCACCACATCGAGAGTATGACTGCGCCATTGATTTAGTCCCGGGTTCCAAGTTGCCCAAAGGGCGGTTATACTCCTTGTCCATTCCAGAGACTCAGGCCATGGAGCTATACGTGGAGGAAAACCTGAAAAAAGGATTCATACGTCCTTCTAAATCTCCCGTAGGCGCAGGTTGTTTCTTCGTGTCAAAAAAAGATGGCAGTCTTAGACCATGCATCGATTTCCGTGGACTGAATAACATCACTATTAAGAATATGTACCCGTTACCATTGATTTCGGTGTTGGTTGATCAATTAAAATCTGCCACTATATTCTCGAAGATTGACCTCAGAGGGGCGTACAATCTTATTCGAATCAAGAAAGGGGATGAATGGAAGACTGCCTTCAATACCCAGTCGGGACATTATGAATATCTCGTGATGCCATTCGGGTTATGCAACGCTCCGGCGGTTTTCCAGGACCTGATCAACAACGTTTTATGAGAGTTCCTGGGTAAAACAGTAGTTGTGTATCTGGATGATATTTTAATCTACTCGGAGTCTTTACTTCAGCACCGTCAGCATGTTCAACAAGTTCTGCTAAAATTGCGGGAACATCACCTTTTATGCAAAAAGGGAAAAATGTGAATTTGAGGTGGGCACCGTGTCATTCCTGGGATATATCATCTCCTCAACAGGATTCGCCATGGACCCTGCCAAAGTTCGAGCAATCCAGGATTGGGTCCTCCCGACTAATTTGAAGGCGATCCAGAGGTTCCTCGGATTCGCGAATTATTACC
Source organism: Mixophyes fleayi (assembly GCF_038048845.1). Taxonomy (NCBI): domain Eukaryota; kingdom Metazoa; phylum Chordata; class Amphibia; order Anura; family Limnodynastidae; genus Mixophyes; species Mixophyes fleayi. The sequence continues at coordinate 292,780,738 of NC_134403.1, read as the reverse complement.
GTAGGTTTATTGACTCTTTTTCCTCATTAGTAGCTCCTATCACTGCTCTGACTCGAAAGGGAGCTAACCCAGCGAAGTGGCCTTCGGAGGCATTGGCGAGTTTCTTGGCACTCAAAGCCGCGTTCATTTCTGCTCCGGTGCTGAGACATCCTGATCCGGAACTTCCGTTCATTGTAGAGGTGGACGCTTCTGATATCGGTGCTGGCGCTATCCTTTCTCAAAAAGACCCAAGGAGCAAAAAAATTACATCCTTGTGCATTCTTTTCTAAAAAATTTCTAGCGGCCGAATGTAATTAGGATGTCGGCAATCGTGAATTGTTGGCCATTAAGTTGGCACTGGAGGAATGGCGGCATTGGTTAGAGGGAGCTACCCATACCATCACCATCTTCACGGACCATAAAAACCTCCAATACATTCAGACCGCTAAAACTCTGAATCCTAGGCAGGCCCGCTGGGCCTTATTTTTCACCAGATTTAACTTCATTATTACATACCATCCAGGTTCTAAAAATACTAAGGCCGATTCCTTGTCCCGAAGTTTTTTGGCCCATCATCCTCAGTCTCCGGACCCGTTGTCTATTGTTCCTACAACTAGTGTTCATCTTGGTCTCACCCAGGACCTAGGAGCAACCATCCGGCGCTTCCAGAGAATTGCACCAGTTCAGACACCGGTTAACAAATTATTTGTCCCCGTCCATTTAAGGAAATCTGTTCTCATTGAAGGCCACAACAACTGCTCTGCTGGCCATCCGGGAATCCGTAGGACTATTGAGGTTCTTTCTCGTTGGTTGTGGTGGCCCACCTTGTCAAACGATGTGGAGAATTATGTTCGGGCTTGTCCTGAGTGTGCTAAAAACAAGACCGATAGGAACCGTCCTTCTGGGCTATTGTTACCTTTGCCGGCACCGAGCAGACCTTGGACCCATCTGTCGATGGATTTCATTGTTGACCTACCAGTATCCGCAGGTCATAACACCATCCTGGTAGTTGTCGACCGGTTCAGTAAGATGGCACATTTTATATCTTTGCCCAAGCTACCGGATACCAGGACCCTGGCCACCTTGTTTTTGACGCATATTTTTCGTCTTCATGGGACTCCTGAAGATATAGTATCAGATCGAGGATCCCAGTTTATTGCCCGGTTTTGGAAAGCCTTTTGTAAGTCCATCGGGATCTCTATCAGTCTGTCTTCAGCATATCATCCTCAGTCGCATGGACAGACAGAGAGGACGAACCAAGCTCTGAAACAGTTTTTGCGCATTTATGTGTCTAAATTTCACAACAAATTTCTCTCTCCTGCCCTGGGCAGAATTTGCGTACAATAATTCTTGCCATTCTACTATTCACACGTCCCCGTTTTTCTGCAACTTCGGGTTTCACCCAAAATCCAATTCATTTTCTACTACTGTTCCCTGTGGAAATTCCGGAACGCCTGCTTTTACGGCCAGGCTAAGGTCCATTTGGAAAAAGGTGCACGCTGCACTAGGTCAAGCTTCCCGAAAATCCAAGATCTTCGCTGACCGTCACCGTAGACCCTGTTCATTGAAAGTGGGGGATCAGGTTTGGTTATCCACACGGAACATCAAGTTGCGGCAACCTTGTAGGAAGCTGGGGCCCCGATACATCGGACCGTTTCCAATTGAGAGAAAAATTAATCCAGTGGCATTTAGATTGAAACTACCCACTTCCTTAAAAATACCTGCGACCTTTCATTGTTCACTTCGGAAGAAAGTCGCTGCTCCCAGCAAGTTTAATCGGTCTCTCTCTAACAGGCCCAGGCCTCTGATGGTGAACGGGGACCACGAATATGTTATTGAAAAAATCCTTGATTCTAGGAGGGTTCAGGGTCAAGTCCAATTCCTCATTCATTGTAAGGGTTATGGCCCTGAGGAGCGTTCTTGGATACCGCAGAGACGTCTGCACGCTGGAAGACTCATTAAAGAATTTTTTAGGAAGTGTCCCACTAAGCCTGGATGTCGGGGTTCCTTAACCCCTCCTCAAGGGGGGGTACTGTCACGAGCTGCGGCGGTACTCACAGCCGCCGCGGCTCGCTTCCTACCTGCTCCAGTGTCCCGGCCGTCACCATGACGACCGGGACGTCACTTCCCCTTCCTACCCGGCCATTGCCAAGGCAACGGCCGGACGCCTGTCACATAGCGCTGCGTCCCGGCGCTGTTGGAAGCCGGGCGCATGCGCAAAAGTGGACACAGCCTGTGGGCTTATTAGGGGACTAGTTACAGGCATTAGCCTGCATCTGGGTGCACCTATCAGGGACTAGCCCTGATTGGTCTGGTGCTATGTTTCTCATTAGTCTGCAGGGGTGCATGTAAGTTTTGATTGGGCCAACTATGTATTTAAGGCAATGAGGTCTGCTGCCTCATTGCTGGTTATAGCGTTCTGTCCTCCGTCCTGCTGCCTGCTTGTACTATCCATTTAGGTTCCTGTTACCTTAGATTTGACCACCCGTGTTTGACCCCTGCTTGTTATTGGACCTTTGACCCTTCTCTTCTGACCTTGACCTTTTGCCTGGAATTCGGATTTCGCTTCTCTGCCTGTGAGTTTGACCCTTTGCTTGCCCTTGGATATTGCTTCTGAGCCTGTGACCTTTGGACCTTGGATTTCTCTTATACTACAGTCCACCAATCACTCCACTTCTGGGAAACTCCTTTAAGTCAGTATACGCTACTCGACCCTCAATCGGCCCGCAGCCCAGTCTGTCCCCACCACTAGGGGCTCCAGCGAACACCTGGCCTTCTGAGTAGTTCCCGAGTTTCACTGTACTGACTTGGGAGTTATTAACACCTATGTTATTAACAACTATAGAATCCTACACAAATCTGCATTTTTTTTAACTGGCTACTTTACTAGTATGATAGGTGCATTACACACACTTTAAATTGAAATGGTTCCTTCTTCCGTATCACGGGTCTAATCACCCCTTCAGCTTCTGGCCATATTGGGTTTAGGAATGGGCATTGTAAGGTAAATATTGTAATGTATATTCAGCTCTACACCTGTTTAACTTGTCTGTGGTGTATAGGATTCATTGGTATAATGCTAGATATTGTACTGAATGTAGAAGTTAAATTTGTTAGCAGTTTTTATTTATAAAACAATCAATATCACATACGGACCGAACCCCCCAAAAAATAAAAATTATTACATATGAATCAATTATGTGCTGTTTATCTCATTCGTGCATTGTACTTAAAAGTCTGTAAATATTGTCCAACAAAGTTTGCTCAATACGGCACCAATTGAGCCCTAGTTCACAAGTCCTATAATATGTCTTCAAAGTTATTCTAATTCCAAAATCCACGTACAAAAGTGTCCAATCCTTGGTTCAAACGCAAAGTCTATACAACTAAATTCAAAGTCTATAAACTTTGATTCATCTTATAAGTCAATAGTAGATTTAGCATGTAACAGAGATCCTTCTATAAATGTTGCAATAATGAACTCACTGCATGTTGTTCCCCGCGTCTCTGTATCAAAAGATGTAGCCAGATTATTTGCCTTAAGGGTGATAATGGAGCAGAGTGTGTCGTACCCTGTTGGTATTAGCTCTGATTTCCTTATTCTTTTCCAACCCTTCACAAACCAAATTTCAATTGGCTGTTGCTGGTGTGTCCTGGAACGATTTCCGATGCGCTGCAATCCCATTGTAGCTTTCACCATGATGCCAGGTGGTTTGCACATGCGCATACGTTACCTAGTTTGGATGCATTAGTTCAGTTTGCCGTCCCTTCTCCTTGTGTAAATGAATCAGTCTTAATGTCGATACCTGTAAAACTCTTCCAACACATTTCATGCTTGAAATCTTCCTCAGGAATTTTCAGGTGCAATGACTGATGTTCATCTGTTGAGATTAATGTAGGGTGAGGGGTTTCTCCCACCTTCATCCTATTGTTTGAGTTCCTTGATATACATAATAGGCTTGATTCATTAAGGAGAGTTAAGCAAAAAAGTTTTCTAACTTAAGTTTTCTGGACAAAACCATGTTACAATGCAAAGGGTGCAAATGAGTTTATTATTTTGCACATAAGGAAAATACTGGCTGTTTTTTCACGTACTACACAAATACTTGATAGCTTATCTGCACACTGAAATTTAAAGTTGATCTAAATCTGCCATCACATTTTAACTTTACCTACCCCTCCAATGCAACATGGTTTTGCCTTACTTTTGCTTAAGTTTCTTTAATGAATCAGGCCCAATGTCATTGTTTTTAATTAATGCTTGTCCTGTCTTCATAGAATTATATTAAAGAAATAATACTCTTGCTGACATTTTGTTTATTCTGTTTATTCTTCCACATTCTTATAATCACAGGGTTATGTTGAATACAGTTGCTCATGCATGTTTATTATTATTATTATCATTTATTTGTTAGGCGCCACAAGGTATCTGCAGCACCGCACACAGTACTAACAGTAGACTATACAGAGTGAAACCATACAGAACAATGAACAAAAAGTACCAATACTTAAGAAACTACGGCCAGTCATATGCAGTAAAGACGGAGCGGAAGAACAGGTATGGAGACAGGAGGGGAGGGGGCCCTGCTCATACAAGCTTACATCCTAAGGGAGGGTAAACAGACCAGGCACAAGAGGAGCCAGTTGAGGCAGGAGGAGAGAAGGGAGGACGAGCAAAGGGAGGAGATGGGGGTTAAGTAGATGGTTGGTAGGTTTTGAGGAAGAGGTGAGTTTTGAGTGCACGTTTGAAGGAGCACAGAGTAGGAAAGAGACGGATGGAACGAGGGAGGTCGTTCCAGAGAAGGGGGGCTGCACGGGAAAAGTCTTGGATTCTGGAGTGGGAATATTATATATTTCTCAGAATAATAAATATTCTATTTGCAGGAGGAATGATTGTTCTATTATTAACTCAATTAGTATATATCCATTTGTTATTACAAAATAGAAATACACTGTTATGTGTCTTAACATATTTCCATGCTTGTCAATTTTCATATTGTTTACATCATGTCATTCTAATTCAGTATTTTAATTATGCTTGTTTGTCCTCATGTAATAATTAATCATACATCTATCTTTCTGAAAGATTCATTGGAGATTGATATGTTTATATTATGGAGGTCAAACAAAACTTGTAGGGAGGACTCCTGTTCTATATTGCACTTTCGGGATACTTATTAAAACTATTGTTATTCAATGACACCATGTGCCTGATGTTGCGAACGTCACTTTATTATAATCCTATCTCTCATTGTATGTCCATTTGGCTGATGGTACTTATCCCCCCGTGATCTTGTGTAAGGAGACTATTCTATGTTTGATTGGTAATTGTCTCTCTACATGTGGTGCACATGCTACCAGTGTAAATTTTGTTTGTCTATGAATATGATTAATTTATACCAGTATGGATTGTAATTCCATGTCTATGTTAAATCCTCTCTATGTTTGTGTGTTTGATAGGTCCATTTTAATTCCTATGACAATCTGACAATTTGTATATTCTGGGCACAGGTAGACTAAATATCCCCCTTATATAATCAGTAAAATTTAATTCAAATTGGACATATTCAATCATCCCATAATGTCCATAGTAAATAAATGTCTTTCAATTTCCAATGTCCTTTAGGCAAATGATGTATTCTGCAGAAGACCTTTTCCAATGATGTCCTTATATCTAATGGGTGACAAGGGAAACAAAAAGAATAAAGACCAGAATGTAACAGCTCTCAAAATATATTGGTATACCCAAAAGTAGGGACCCTTTAGAGAGTAGATTTGGAAAAGTATATAAATACTTCAAATTTCCACCACGTGAAAGGCTTTAGTATGGAATATTGTCGGGGTAAACACCCCTTATAGACTGCTTAATTTTTTTTATTCCTGTAAATCAAGTGGTGCACTATTTCTTTATCTCTTAATTGTTAGATGCATACCAGATTTCACATGTAAAACAAAGCCATGTGCAACACATAGTGTATTATCTCTAAAATATCATTTAATACTTCATAAAAACAATTGTGCAACGTTGTTGAATCCTTTAATATAAGTGGCAAGTCCACTCCTACCGGATTTGATGAATAAAGTCAGCGTTATGTGAAGATATACACAAGTCTCCAAAACAGATGGTCATCAGCTGGCTTCAATCGGGTAGGTGTTGGACTCCTTGGAATTGCTCTCTTTTTAACCAATGCATTTCGAACCAATGCTGGTTCTTTTTCTAGGTCAAGTTCGTCAATGAAAACCTGCTATTTATATATACCTTTTCCAGGAGACAGTTCACTCACACAGCTCCAGAAAATATGCCCTGTAACATGTGTAGATCTAGTTTTTATATCAAAGTGACAGGTGACATCTTGCTACAGTGAAATAAGGGGTTATGCACAACGATTGGAGAGTGAGAGGTTCATACCCATGTCCTTTTCTAATATCTGGACTACAGGAAAATGGCCACCAGTCTCCTGTGAGATATAAGGACATTGCTGGAAAAGGTCTCTTGCAGAATACATCATTTACCTAAAGGACATTGGAAATTGAAAGACACTTATATATTTACTATGGACATTATGGGATGATTTAATATGTCCAATTTGAAGTAAATTTTACTGATTATATAAGGGGGCTATTTAGTCTACTTGTGCCCAGAATTTACAAATTGTCAGATTGTTATTATTGTAGAAGGAGAGTGGTTCCTTTATTAGTATATTAGGGCAGCAAATGGTAGATGCGCTTTAATAAGGTCACTGTATCTATTTATTTTATATTGTCCATTTTAATTCCTCTTTATGGTCTTAATAATATCACCTCCGCTCCAATTTCTGTTTATCTTTTTGATTGCTGTTAAAGTCATTCCCTCAGGATTGCATCCATGTTGTTCTTTAAAATGTGTGGAGAGAGGCTGTGTTTTGCATATGCTCACTAATCCTCATCTTTAATGTCTTTATAGTCCTTTCTGCATACTGTAACCCACATAGACATTCTGTTAGATAGATCAATTCTTTACTACTGCATGTGAAATTCTGGTTGATCTTGCAGTTTCATCCTGTTTGGTTGGATTTGATTGCCCGTGTGGGTCTTGTATTTCTGACTCAGGTTTTGCAATTGCAGCAGTGGCTGCATGGACCCACCCCCCTACCCCTAGGAGTGACTGGTCTCGTAGGGTTGGATGGCTGTGCTGTGGTTTTATGTGATTCATTATTAGATTGGTTGTTTGATCAGTGGTTTTTCAGTATACTATTTCTGGGGTTTTTTGGTAGGATGGATGCCAAACCTTGATCATTCAAAAGTATTGGCCAATGTTTTTTCAGAATACGTTTAATTTGTCCGCCTGAGCTATTAAACTTGGTAATTAAGTACACTTTATTATTTGTCTGGTCGGACTGTGATCTTTGTTTATATTCTAGAAGTGTTTATGTGTTTTAATTTTTGCATCCTCGAAGGCCTTCCTTATTACCTCCAGATCGTGATCCTTCTCAATAAATTTACCCACAAGTTGCCCCCCTTGTGTCAAATCATTTTATATATTCAAACAGTTATGACTGATTCTTTTTAACTGACCTCGCAAAATATTGCGTACCCATGTAGGATGGTGTCCACCGCTTGCTACTATGTAACCTCTGCATGTTTGTAAAATGTTCTCATTTCTATTTGATTGTTCTGTATATAAATTTCTAAATCTAAAAATTCAACCTTGTTCTTACTCTAGTTGGTTGGAAATTTCAAGTTCCGGGTGTTATTGTTCATCTGTGAAATGAACTGCATTAGTGAATCCTCAGAGCCTTTCCAAATGAAAATGACATCACCAATATATCTCTTACATAGGGACAGGTTCGCTGCTCTCCTCCTCCCATTGACTCATGAAGATTTTCGCATAACTCAGAACGAACCTATTCCCCATGGCTGTTCCTGTGGTCTGTAGGTAGTAGTTTTCAAAACATATATAATTATGTGTGAGAATGAACTGTATACCCTGTAGAAAGAAATTGGTTTGTTATGAATGTAAGGTTGTGTCTTTGTCTAGACAATACTGGATACTATCCAGACCTTGCTGGTACTCAGTGTTCAAGGAAGTTATATCAATAGTGACCAAACAATTGTCTGGGCACCAGTCCTGATTAAGCATGTAATTTAAAATTTGAGTGGTGTCTTTTAAATAGGATCTTTGTGTATTTACATAACATTGAAGGTGCTGATCAATATACTGGGATAAGTTGAAGGTTAGAGAATTAATGCCTAATATTATTGGTCTACCTGCTGGGTTCTGTAAATCTTTGTGAATTTCTAGAAGATGATAAAGCACTGGTATCACGGGGTGTTTGTTGAATATGTATTTGTATTCCTGTTTATTGAGGATTCCTTTCTCAAGTCCCTCTTTTAATAGTGTTTACAATTGTTCGTTAAATTTGTTAATAGGGTCAAATTTCAATTTTAGGTAGGTGGTCTTGTCTCCTAGGATGTTTAGAGATTCTTAAATGTAATTTGGATCTGTCCAAAATAACATATCCTCCCCCCTTATCAGCTGATTTGATGGTTATATTCTGTTTGTTGCTGAGTTCTGCGAGAGCTATTTTTTTCTGCTTTAGTCAAATTGGATGTGGTTGTAATTTATGTCATCGTTAGATCTTCTATATCATCCATGAACTTACACTCAAATGCATTTATGTGGTTACCTTTGAGATGATTTGGATAAAATTGTGACATTGGTCTTAAATTTGTATGTCTATATGTACTAGTTGGTTCTAGTGGTTTCGTTATAGGATTTTTCAGAATTTATTTTTTTACAAAGTATTTTTATTTATTTTAAAAACACATAATTAAATATGTACATTTTAAATCTAGCTAACTAAATATAACTAGAAAATGTTTATTGAACGTCAGTTTCTGGATAAATTTCTGAAGATCTAGCGTAACTTTTAAAATAATATTTAAAATAATACTTCTTTAAAGGTAAATGGATAAACTGAAGTAGTTGTATTTGTTCTACCTCATTTGCATGTTGGGTTCATGATAATTGGGCGGTACTTGGCATACGACCTAATGCTTATACCCAATGTGAATATCTAGTATCACCCCTTGCAGTTAGCTATACAGCATTCTAGATTTCATAATAGATCCTTTCCTTTCCTAAGTATATGGATCCAAACAGAAAGGTATGTTCCTCTCTATAAGACTAATAACCATTTTTTATAGTCTCTTTTTATGAAAGTATTTCAAATACCATGTGTGGTCAAGTGTCTTTAGATAAAGCAATATATGTTATATAAATAATGTAAAGAAAGGAAGGGATGGTGGGGTTTTGAGAGGGTAAGACTGGGAGAATCTTATTGATTTACAGTATTTAATGGAATAGTTAAAATGTGTTTGGTTTTAGGATTTTTGAATAACTGACTCTGGGGTAAGGAAAGGCTTAGGATGATGGAGTCTGGTGATAAGGATACTGATTTCCAATTACTTATTTCACCACGGATTAAATGTATGATCATGTATGTTATCCAGTTGCCACAAACAATATAAAAGGTACACCAGATTTACTACAGCGTACTAGGGGGAAACTTTAAAACAAGTCTTAAGTGAATCTAGGCTCCATGGATTCAATTATATTCCTTAACCTTTCAAATTAAACAGTATTATTTATTATAAAGGTCTAAAGGATGCTATGAACTTATTGTTTACTGCCACTCATGAAATTGATTGCATATCAAATTATTACTATCAATATTACTATTTAATCTATTTACTTACAGTTATGGCTATTAGCACCTTTGAAATTTAAGCTCATAATGTACAATATCTACTGCTAAAAAGGAATGTAGTGAAACAGCTTAGGTCTATGGACACTCATGTTTGGCAAGGAACAGCTAAGGATAAAACAATAACAATTGAAAAAAAAAAGCATTAAGTAATAGTAGGAAAAACTGTATAAAAAAAAAAATATTGCCATGACACAATTATTGCCATGTGAAGGAAATAATATATCCCTATCCCACGAAAATCTTAAATTTCTACAATAAAAAAAAAAGAAAACCGTTTAAGATTTATGTACCTGTGTCTAATTACTTGTCATATCCGATTGGACTGAATGTTCTTTTTAAGGAAAGAGATTCTCAGTACACCTCTACTCTCTGATGAAACCAAATCCCTAAATTGGAGACACACTTAAGAGTTACTGAATAATTTCTTTGGCAAAAATAGAAGTATTTTTCTGCTAGATCTCTAACAAATGAGGATGAGCACTGTTAAAAGTAAGACTGTGGCTGACGTGTTTTTCTGCTCTTATGAGAAACAGTGTATGAGCAAGCAAATATTTACAAAGACCTGTAGCCACAGAGAGCAGCGAGTAAGATCAGCTGCTGTTCAATGACCAGATAATTTAATATAGATGCTAGCAGCTAAAGAGACTAAATTGTGAAGAATGCAGGTTACGGAGTACGGCGGATTCAAGCTGTAGCTCTCCATGGGTAACTCAGACGATCACACTGGAGAAAGGTCTCCTGCTTAAGCTGCATCATTGTTTGGATTTATCTTGATAGCCCTATATTTAACAAGAGGATTGGAGCAATTGATTTTAAACAGTGCCTAAAGACATTATCAGTAACTACACACAGTCTGCATTCTACCAGAAGTGGAATTTGTATTGGAGTTTCATTTATTTACAGTTCATTTTAACTGGACACATTCTGGCTTTTTTTCTTTTTTGCATCAATATTTTTATTGAATTTTTCCAAAGGTATATGGGGTACAGAAAAAAAAAGGGAAGGGGGGAAAGAAAGTACAGACATGGGGAAAAACACATGGGAATCCCCACGCAGGGGGAAGGAGGATCACTAAATTAAGATAAGGCACATAATATTAACAGTATACAATTTAACATAGAGAAATGTTGCAGGGCATGTCAAACTTCATTTTGGCATTTTAGAGGCTTCTCCACCATGAATAGACTAACAGGGGATGCGGGCTGATCGGCTGGCCGGGGGGGGGTTCTATAAGAGCCGCTGGAGAGTGGTCTGATGGGAAACCAGAAATATCCTGAGGAGACCCAATGCCGTCTGTAATGTACACGTGCCACCTAAACCACTTCATGATGGGAGCTGATGCAGATGAGGCGTAGGGCGTGTCTGTTGTTTCCATCTCAAAGCTGTATTGTATCTTTGAGATGATACGAGCAGTGGTAAGGGGGGTCTGAGACTTCCAATTTTGTGCTATTGCTGCTCTAGCAGCAATCAAAATGTGTCCCAATACATAGTGATCGTGCTTTGGAATAGAAGTCTGGTAGATGTGAAGGAGAGCTAAAGCTGGGTCTGGAGCAACAAGAGTCTTCAAAACTGAAGAAATCAAAGCAAATACCTCGCTCCACAGCGGCTGGATCACTGGACATAACCAGAATTGACGCCAGCACAATTTTGATTGGCTTGGCCAGAACCTGTGTAGCCGTTCCGGGGTAAGGTATAGCCTGTTGAGAAGTTTAACCTGCATCTCGGTATGGTTAATGCATTTAGACATACGGTGGGATGTTACATAGATTCTCTCCCATTGTCGCTCAGTGAGCACTAACTGCACATCCGTCTCCCACTGGGTTTGTGTAGGTGTTTTAGTTGGGGGGATCAGGGAGTAAATGTAGTGGTACCAGAATGTTATTCCGCCTCTCCCACTACCTTTCGTCAATCTATCAATGACATGTGTTGGGAGTGAAATAAGGGAGTGGGGGGTCCTAGAGACAGTTCTGACCCAGTGTCTGATTTGCAAGTACCTATATGTCTCTGAGGATGGCAAACTATAACGAGCTTGGAGCTGTGGAAAGGGAAGAAAGAGGTCTTGGGCAAATAAATCCGACATGGAGGTAATCCCTCTAGCTTTCCAAACAGCAAGATTTAGGTCTGGGATAAGCTGAGCCACTGCCTGTAGGGAGAGATTACGAGACGGGAGAACAAAGTTTGGATGCAGCCCTATAGTTCTATCCCACACCTGCATGGCATCCGAAATGGACCGTAGCCTGCATACAAGAGATGGACGGACCGGCCTAGGTGTCCAAAGGAGGTCCAGCAGCGGGTAGCTGGGACACAAGGCTCTCTCCAAGTCCACCCATGGCTTAGAGGTGGGGGGGAGCACCCAGTCTCGCAGATGGCTCAATATACAAGCCTCTTGATAACTAGATAGGTTAGGAAGCATCAGCCCCCCACGTTGTTTAGATAGGGACATGCGTTTATGGGAGAGGAGGGGGCGTTTCTGCCGCCACACATAGGACATCATTAACGTATGGAAGCGGGCCATCAATCGCCTGGGTAGCATATAGGGAATAGCACAAAAAAATATACATCAGTTTGGGTAATAACATCATTTTAAAAACAGCTATGCGACCCAGCCAGGAGACCTTAAAGTTAAGCCAATTCTTAGCTAGGGAGGAAAGATGCAGAAAAATTGGAGTGAAGTTAGTTTCAAATACTGTAGACAGGGTAGGGGGGATATAGATGCCCAAATACGGCAGAGAATCCTTTAGCCAGGCAAACGGAAATTTCTTTTGCAAAGACGATAATGAGGATTGCGGTATATTAATAGGTAAGGCCTCAGATTTAGTCATATTTAATTTATATAGTGAAGCTGAGCTGTAGTCATCTAGGATACGCTGCAGGGCTGGCAACGAGGTCTCCGGGCTGGTGACAAATAGAAATAAGTCATCTGCAAATAGACATAGCTTATGTGGATAGGAGTGAAATGTGATGCCTGGGAAACGAGAGGCATGTCTGATAGTGTGTGCTAAAGGCTCTATGGCCATAACAAACATCAGAGGGGAAAGGGGACATCCCTGTCTTGTTCCATTAGTGATAGGAAAGGGAGGGGATAGGAAACCGTTACTAAATAATCTTGCAGAAGGGCCTTGATACAAAGCTAATATGGAGTGTAAGATGTTACCCTGAAACCCAAATTTGAGTAAAACTTCTTTCGTATAGAGCCAGTGGAGCCTGTCGAACGCCTTCTCTGCATCCAGAGAAAGCATTACTAACTCTTCTCCAGTCCCAGATAGAAGGTCCACCACATCTAGAATGCGTCGCGTATTATCTATCGCCTGGCGACCCAATATGAAGCCCACCTGGTCCGGGTGGATTAACTGAGGTAGGAGAGGATTCAGGGGATCAGCTATTAACCTAGCATAGATCTTTAGATCAGTATTAAGTAGTGCTATAGGTCTATAATTCTTGCAATCAGAATGATTCTTTCCGGGTTTAGGGATTGTTATTATTTGCGCTTCTAACATCTCAGCCGAGAAGTTGCCTCCCATCAAGACATTATTATATAGATTGGTAAGGAGCGGGGCCAGCTCCGACCGAAATGTGGAGTAAAATGCATTAACGAAGCCATCCGGACCAGGGGCTTTGTCTCTAGGGAGGGACTTGATGACCTCTTCAATGTCTCGCTGAGACCAGGGGAGATTGATTTGCTTCAGACTTTCAGGATCTAACGAGGGGAGATTAAGTTGGTGAAGGAAGGTAGAGATAGACAGTTCTGATGGCTGCACTGTGTCCTTGTCGTCCCGTAGGTTGTATAGTCTGGCATAATATTTAGCGAATTGGTTTGCTATGTCAGCGGGATTGTGGATCTTGTTACCCCTGAAGTCATGTAGGGTTTTTATTCGGTTCCTAGCTTGCTTCCCTCTGAGTTTACGGGCCAGAAACCGACTGGCTCTATTACCTAAAGAGTAGAATTTCTGGCGCAATTTAGTAAGAGCTGATTTCATGCGAGATATAAAAAGTGTATTAAGCTGTTTCCTAATGCTGTTTATCTCTTTTTGGCGGGCTTTAGAAGGGTGTGACTGGTTTTGTGATTCTAGAGTGGTTAGAGTAGATTCAAGTGTATGCTGTCGAAAAAGGTATTTCTTTTTCAAGCGTGCGCCAATTTGAATAGCTGACCCACGTAAAACTGCTTTCAGTGCACACCAGTGGGTGGAGAGGGAACTATCTTCCGGGTTATTGACCTGGATATATTGCGATAGTGTTTCTGACAAGCCAAGCTTGGCCTCCAGGGAGGTGAGTAGGTAGGTCGGCATCGGCCACGGTCTCGGGGGGATTTTAGTGAGGTTTAAGTTCCAGGTCCATTACATTCTGGCTTTTTTGTGCATTGAATGAGGTTATAATCCGGAGTGAGCACCTCCGGAATACTTCATTTTATTTGGAGAGGGATTTTAAACAGAAATAATGTTGATTTGAAAAATAAGATGGACTATAATTTATTTTGATGACATTTTATATCAATGGAATAAAATTGGTTTAACTGTGTTGTGGTTGGTTGGTCTTAACTATAGACAAGCGAATATGCACCCTTATTTTCTTTAAAGCCAAAATAGATTTCTTTGGCAATGCAGACCAGCTATTTGTTTATAGGTGACAAAATGAAGCTTTTAAGAACAACACCCTACCTACATGGTAGAGGATCCAAAGGCTGCTTTATTGCCTCTGGTATTGGTACAGTGTAAGAAAACTAGATTTGGGTTGAATAACATTGATCCTAAAGACCCAAGACACGCATCCAAAATACAAAAAAATGGTTAAAAATGTAAAAATGGACTGTTTTAAACTGCCAAGCAATGAGTCCTGGGGCTAGATTTACTAAACTGCCGTTTTGAAAAAGTGGAGATGTTTACTATAGCAACCAATCAGATTCTAGCCATCATTTTGTAGAATGTACTAAATAAATGATAGCTAGAATCTGATTGGTTGCTATAGGCAACATCTCCACTTTTTCAAACCCGCAGTTTAGTAAATATACCCCTTGATCTCAATCCAATTGAAAATCTTTGGAGAGAGCTGAAATCTGCCATTGGGTAAAAGAATCCTGCAAACATTGAAGAGTTTCAACAAATTGCAATTGAAGAGAAACTACCACCAGACAAGTGCAATAAGCTTATAGATGAGTCAGTGTTGTCAAAAGGTGTGCAACCAAATATTAAATTATTTAATACTGTCCAGGTCATATTTTATATTCCATCTTTGTTTGACACTACATGTAATTTGAAAAAAAATTTTTGGGGTTCATAACTTTGGAAATCCTATTATAATATTCTGATGATATGAAGTTGGTTAATTTACATTTATTTCTGAAGATATTGTACAGGTTACACAAAAAAAAAAAATCAAGGCTGCCAATAAGGTGGACTCAAACTATATGCAAAATTTTATCTACTCAATAAAAACATCTTGCATGTATTACATTTTTACCAGCTGTGAACCCTAAATATGTTGATGTTTATAGAGTACGTATATTCCATTATATATACATACACAACTCTTATCAATTCTCTCATTGTCTCTCATCTTGACTGTTGCAACCTCCTTCTATCTGGCATTCACGACACCCATGTAACCACACTTCAATCCATTCTAAATGCTACAGCAAGACTGAGGTTCCTCTATTACCGCACCACATTGTTAATCTCTACACTGACTCCTTGTGTCCTCTAGAATCCAATTCATATTACTCACTTAACCTACAAAGTCCTCAACACTACCCCTTCTTACACTCAAATCTCATATTAAAATACTCTTCCTCCCACCCTCTTAGCTCCACTTCTGACTTACACGTTGTCTCATCTCTGGTAACCACATCTAAATTCCGCCTACAAACCTTCTCTTGTGCTGCTCTCCACTTATGTAATTCCCTACCATGCCCAATCTGACTTTCCTGCAGCCTTCAAAGCTTTAGATGCTCTCTTTTAGAGCTTACCTTATCCATGATACTATTCACACTAAAACACCCTCACAACTGTCCTAATCTCCACATTCACTCCTCGTTTCAGCTGTGCCCTCTTCTACTTAGAACGTAAGCTCTCTAATTAGCACAGTCCTCCATATAATTTGTCTGCATTTACTTTGTCTACCTTGCATATCCGTTATATGTATGTCCTGTTTTTCCTACTGTACAGTGCTGTGGAACAATCTACAATAATATTATATTTCATAAATCATATATCCATACTGCTACCTAAAAACTTAACTTATTCTTTATAAAGCAATTATATAATCCACATAAAAAAATGTTTTCTCATTAAGAAAGGGAGGTCACCAAATAGTTGCAAAAACTTAAGGAAACAAAACTTATAAGTGTACATTTTTCAAGTCTTCAATTTCTCTTGTTTGGCAACATTTCATTTCTCAATATATAAACATACAAACTTATAACTATAGGATGGCTATTCGATGTAATCTGAGAACCCTTTATGCATTTATAGAACATGGTTCAAAGTTTTATTTTCTTGACTGTATAGACGTTATAAGACACAGGTGTATATTACAGCAGAATCTGCTGCCTCCTTTCACATTTCACCCACGTTAGTTCGCTTCTATGAATAACTTTATATCGTAATAACCAGCTGGTATAAGTCATTCTCTAATACAATGACTTAGCTGAATAAAATGGGTATATCTCAAACAGGAAAAATATCAACTTTGGATTAAATCTGGTCTGTTTCCAAACGAGGGTGCTCGTTCCGTTCTCTTTAATGACAGTCTTTCCAAAGTCCTTTGAGCGGTCTCGATGCTGACCTTTCATTTCATTCTTGATACATAAATTTATCACAATATTCTCTAAATTACCCATCCCTATTCAGAATATTGGAATAGTCATTTCACTTTTTTGAATAGAAAAAGTTTTGGTTAGACTATAAAATGCAGTAATGTTCTTTTATAGATATCATTTATATTAACCTCAAAGTCTTTAAGGATCAAACTTATTGACACAGATCTATAGCTAATAACAAACTTATTTAAACAGATTCAACTCGATATCCTTAACATAAAGATCTGGAATCATCTTCCCTGTTTGATAACCTTTCTTATTCTATAGCTCCCAAAGATTTTATGCTTCCTAAAGGGCATTGTGTACAGTGTTTTGACAGACAGTGGATTATTATTTAATTTTGTATATTTAGTCTAAATATGTTTAAGATTTGCAGCTCACAGGCAAAATATAAAAAATAAAATTAAGATCTGGATCTTTATATTAAGAATGCTAGCCCCACAAGGCTTAAATTAAATTATTAATTTGAATGAACATTACTGCATTTTATATTTTAATCATGTGTTTTTATGCAAAAGAAAGTGGACTGAATATTCCTGCATTGTTCAAGAATCTAAATACATCCAAAATATGAATGGGTATGCTAGAGAATATTGCAATCATTTTAAATATCAAATAAGAATGAAATAGAAATGAAAGGTGAGTATGTTTTGGAAATAGCAGATTTGTATTGATCACTCAATGGATGAAGAAAGTGATAATGTGGATAAAATGAATATTGAATGTAGACATGTTGTTACTAACACAATGTTGATAAAATAGTAAAGTGTTTCAAAATTCTGATTGGTGCAAACAACAATAGATTGAGACCAGGAAGTGTCCAGAGATTCCCTCTGATGAAACTGCCAGCACATAGAAGGCAGAGAAATACGTAAGTGTGCAAGTACCTGGAAACTCACTGGTTTACCAAACATTGCAATTATTTCACACCAAGACTAGCTCATGGAGTTTTTAAAGGACAATCGAAAGACTGTCACTTAAAAGAACGGAACGAGGCCCATCGTCTAGAAACCATAAGATCGGATTGATATTTCTCCTGTTTCAGATATGCCAATTCTACTTTATTAAGTGCTTGATATTAGAGGATAACTAAACAAGTATCATACCAGCTGGTTAGCACGATATTAGCAAGCTATCCAGGGGTGTGAATTAACATGTGTGACATGTAAAAGCAGGCAGCAGGTTCTGCTGTAATATACACCTTTGCCTTATAATTACTATAGTCCAGAAAATGAAAATTTGAAGCATGCACTAAAAACATATAAAGGGCTCTCAGATTAAATTTACTAGCCATCCCTTAGCTAGAAGTTTGTTGGTTATTACATATTGAGAACTGAAAAGTTACCAAACAAAAGAAATTAGAGACTTGAATAAATATACACTAATCAGTGTTATACATTTTAGCAGCTAATTGGAACCTCCATTTATGAGAAAGCATTTTTTATGTGAATTTTAGAACTAGGTTTGGTGGTTTATTATGAATAAATTAATAATTATAGGTGATTGATGTGTAGAGCTCTAATATTTTCACTTTTGCACATGCATTCATGAGGGAAACCGCTAAATCCCGAACCAGAGATGCTTTCTTCACAATAAGGGCATTGTTACCACATGCAGACGCAGAGACTAGAGTTAATTTTGTCAGCAGTCAACTAACCTACTAGTATGTTTTTGGAATGTTGGAGGAAACTGGAGAACCTGGAGGAAACCTACGCAAACACGGGGAGAACATACAAACTCCACACAGACAAAAGGCCCTGTGAAGCAGAAGTGCTAACCAGTGAGCCACCGTGCTGTATGTTTATATAACTAAATACACACTTCAACAGGGGGTGGTCTGCACCCCATATATTCCAAATATATTAAAAGTGCTACACGGTTTTGACTGAAAGTACAATACAAAATCAAAGATGCAGGTGCACTCTTTAAGCACTAAGACCACTTAAGATACAATATATACATACATAAGACATATGCAATACTGTGCAAAAAGTTTTAGGCAGGTGTGGAAAAAATGCTGCAAAGTAAGAATGCTTTCAAAAATAGAAGTGTGAATGCATTTTGTTAATTGATAAAAATAGACCAAAGTGAATAAACAGAAAAGAAATCTAAATCAAATCAATATTTAGTATGAACACCCTTTGCTTTCAAAACACCATAAATGCATAAATTCTTCTAGGTACACTTTCACACAGTTTCTGAAGAAACTCGTCAGGGAGGTTGTTCTAAACATCTTGGAGAACTAACCAGAGATCTTCGGTGGATGTAGGCTTTTCTTCTGTCTCGTCATGTAATACCAAACAGACTCGACGATGTTGAGATCAGGGCTCTTAATGACAATAGCTGTATGTTTGGGTCTTTGTCCTGCTGCAGAATAAATCTGGAGCCAATCAGACGCCTTTATGATGTTATTGCATGACAGATAAGCACCTGCCTGTATTTCTCAGCACTGAGGACACCATTAAACCTGACCAAATCCCCAACTCCATTTGCTGAAATGCAGCCCCAAACTTGCAGGGAACCTCCACCATGCTTCACTGTTGCCTGCAGACACTCATTCTACCGCTATATAGCCCTTCGGCGAACAAACTGCCTTTTGTTACAGCCAAATATTTCACATTTTGACTTATCAGTCCAGAGCAGTATTTTTTTCCACACCTGTCTAAAACCTTTGCACAGTACTGTATGTTAAACTCTGCAGTAAAATAAAAACTAGAGAACTAGAATAAACATGAGGTTCTTAATGCATATTTTGATTAATCTGTGTCTGTCCATCAACAATCTGAAGTTGACGTCTTTCAGATGGGTACCTATACTAACAATTTATAATAAGGGACTTAACTCATTTAGTGCCTCTAAACTGCAAAGAGTATTAGTAGCAACCAGACTGCTCTTACTAAAACCACCCATGGACAGATGGGCCAGAAAGAAGGCAGTCACAACCTTAAAAATTTCAAGGGTGGTGGCCCGTCCACACCTAAATTAAAAAAAAAAATATACACATACACACTAGCAGGGTCACACAGCATTGCACAGGTCCAATTTGCAATGTGTAGCAGTTTTCTATATTAGCAAATTATTTGGTAAATAGACCGAAAATGCTTTTGAGAAAATAAGATTTGTTGCATGGCAGTTATGTTGTGCTGTGAAGAGGTTTCCTTCCAGTAGTCAATTGTCAAAAATAATGTTTTAAATATTTGTTGCTTTGTGGTCTAATTGTTATTTAGTAGCAAAAAAATAACCTATGTAAGCTGTGGAAGATATTAGCCAACAAACGAACTACTTTTATATATTATATACTGTGAGAGTATAAAACAATGAATAGTTATTAAAAGGTATAAATGTGTGAAATACCTTAAAAAGCAATAACTACAGATAGAACTACACCCTTGACATAAGAGTGAAGAAAATAAACAAGTGTTTCCCATAGAACAGAGACAATACCAGGATGCAAGACTAAAAACACTGGCCTGGAAGACATTACGTAGTACTGGACAAAGGATATTGCCTTATATGTATTTATTGTTGCAAAGAAAGATTTGTCCTTATATGTACTTGCTGTTAACCAGTTAATGCTCGAGCTTAGGTATAAATAAAGGAGCAGTCTGAGAAGTCCCTCAGAGCTGATTCTGAAACTACAACTACTTGGATGTGTTTAATTTCTTCCTCTCCAGTCGAGTGCAGGAAATCAGGTTATCAGAGATCGATAATAGGGGCACCAAGCCTTGGTACCCCAACATTTACTGGCGGCTCATCTGGGATACCCCAAATATTAGCCCAGATACCTCCTCAATCTTCGGGAATGGCAGACAAATCCATACGGTGAGTAGTTGAAGTTTTGTGCATTTGCTTCTCTCTACTGTATCTGCTCTTCCTGTAAGATATAAGGTTCAGTAGGGGATGGTATAACGGGTATTTGAACAATTACTGAATAACCTGTTTTCCTGACTTATTGTTTTTGTGAAAGATAGATAAGAGTGAATGTTATGTTTGTGTTGATACAGGATGTATATAAAAGGATACAAATACATAACTTATTAATTGACCTCTATAATCAAGGGCATTCCTCTATACTCGCTGCTGACCTTGTTCTGTGTAGATGATTGTCCCTAAGGGTCACGTTATCACAGGAATTCCCACCGACTGGTGTTAGACTCCACGCCTCCCAGTTTAGTAGCGCTAACAAACCCCCGCTGCTCACCAGGGACCACTGCAAGGAGGTATGGGCTTCGCTGCGTGAGGTGTGCAGGTCATGGTTCTCCCAGATAGTCACCAGTGCGGCATAGAAAAGCGTAGTCAGACAAGCCGGATTGGAACCAAGGAGGCACGGTCCAGCGGAGAGAGGCGTGAGTATAGTCAGGAATGGTACGGGGGTCAAAACCAATACAAGCAACGAGGTACAGAGAAGAATCCAGAAGAGGCTAGGCAAGCCAAAAATCAGTAACCAAATAATCACATAGAAAACACAGGGACGCTGGGGTAGAGAACAAATACTCTGGCACCCTAATGGTGCCAGATTGAAGTTTAAATAGCAGGGGAAGGAAGCTGATAAGCAGAGGATTTCAGACACAGCTGATCGTCGGAGCTGGCATCCCGTTTCTAGGCAATGTGGACGCGGCATTCTGCGCATGCGCGCGTAGAGGACAGGGGGCCGGAAGGACGCCCCATTGCTGGGCAACGGGACGGGAGAGACTGCTCGAAGGCGACCGTCTCCGGTACCTATGTGGGGTGTGGAGGCGGCGCCTGACAGTATCCTCCCCCTCTTTCTTATGCACGGCACGAGGACCTGACAGAAATCTAGCCAATAGTCATGAATATCCTCTGTTGACCCATGACATCTCCTCCAGGCCATAATACTTCCAATGGATCAAGAACTGACATCTCCCCTGAGGCTTATGAGACTTTAGAATGTGCTCCACAACAAATTCTTCACCTAGTATAGTTTTAACCGGAGGAGGTGGGGAGATCTTGTTGGAGAACTCGTTGAGAACCAGTGGTTTTAATAGAGAGATATGGAAGGTACTGTGTATCCGAAGGGAGGCCAGTAATCAGAGTCTGTAGGTGACCGGATTGACCACATGCGAAATAGTAAAATGACCAATATAATGAGGGGCCGATTACATGGTAGGAAGGTTGCGGGTGGCAGTAGGTGCAGTAGGAACTCCACCCTCTTATAGTACAGGAAGATTCCTAGATTCCTACGATGGCGATCCGAAAATCGTATGTAACGGTCCGAGAGGATGGAGAAGACCAGCTGGAGATCTCCTAGAAACCTTATGTCGAGCACACACCTCACAGGTACGAATGTATTTCTGAACATCCGAGAGCAGAGGCGGCCACCAATACAGACGGGACAAAAGGGCGGCCGTTTCTTGACCGCAGCATGACCAGTGAATCTGGAATTATGAGCCCATTTCAAAAGTTTAATGTGTAAGTGCTTGTCTACAAAAGAACGGCCAGGAGGAGGAGTCTTGAAGCAGGAGTTCGCAAAGCCAGAATTTTTGAAGGGTTGATAATAGGTTTAGCAGTAATGGAAGACGTGACATCCGAGGAATCAAAGGATCTGGATAAAGCATCGGCACGAAAATTCTTAGTACCGGGCCGAAAGGTCAATATCAGTTGGAATCGGTTAAAGAATAACGACCAACGGGCCTGTCGAGGGTCAGACACTGTGCGGACTGCAAGTAAGTAAGATTCGTGAGGTCTGTAAAAACTGTGATCGGAAAGCGAGCCCCCTCCAATAGGTAGTGCCATTCTTCTAATGCAGTCTTAATGGCAAGGAGTTCTTTGTCGCCGATCCCATAATTGGCCTCACTGGTAGAGAATCTGTTGGAAAGGAAGCCACATGGACTAGATATGCCTACGGAGTTCTTCTGGGACAGAACGGGTTAAGATAAGACAGGTGCAACCATTAAAGCCTCTTTGAGAGCTTGGAATGCTTGTACAGCCTCAGGGGGCCAGGATTTAGAAAGTCCACCTATCCGAGTGAGAAGAGTAATGGGAGAAATGAGGGTGGAGAATCCTTTAATAAATTGGCGATAATAATTGGTGAAACCAATGAAACGTTGGTTAGCCTTTAGGCCGGAGGGTTGAGGCCACTTGCGAATGGCTTCCAATTTGCTGGGGTCCATCTGAAGACCAGTACCCGAGACTAGGTATCCCAAAAAGGGTACCTGACAGCAATTGAAGAGGCACTTCTCTAGTTTGCAATATAACTGATTATTGCGTAGGCGAGAAAGAACTTCTTTAACGTGGTGAAAATGGGACAAGAAGTCTTGTGAAAAAATCAAGATGTCGTCCAAATAGACCACCACTGAGTGATAAAGTAAATCTCAAAAAATCTCATTAACAAAGTCCTGAAATACTGCTGGAGCGTTACAAAGCCCAAAAGGCATAACAAGGTATTTGTAGTGACCGTCTCTGGTGTTAAATGCAGTCTTCCACTCGTCTCCTTCTCGTATTCTCACCAAATTGTAGTCCCCTCCGAGATCCAATTTGGCAAAAATTCGAGCCTCACAAATACGATCGAACAGTTAAGAAATAAGGGGCAGGGGGTACCAGTTCTTTACCGTGAGGACGTTTAATTTCCGATAATCAATGCATGGTCTAAGGGAACCATCCTTTTTAAGAAAAAAGAAACCTGCTCCAGCAGGTGACGAAGATTTGTGGATAAACCCTGTCTTGAGGCTCTCGGTAACATATTCGGACATGGCCTGTGTCTCAGGTAGGGATAGAGGGTACACCCTGCCTCTAGGAATACTCTTTCCAGGAATGAGATCAATAGGGCAATCCCAAGGTCGATGAGGGGGAAGAATCTCCGAAGCAGCCTTACAGAAGACGTCATGCCCAAGGCGTAGGCCTTGGGCAGGACCACTTGGGAGGACCCGTCGAGACAGGAAATCTTGGGTTTGAAAGGGGAAACCACTCGCAGACACTTCTTGGTGCAGTAGGAACTCCAGCGGATCACCTGTGCTCGTTGCCAGTCGAATTGTGGAAAATGGGTTCTTAACCAGGGTAACCCCAGCATGATAGGGTTAATAGACTGAGGTAAAACCAAGAAACTTATATGCTCGGTAATAATAGATCATGACCTTCGGCCCGTGATCTATTATTACATCTGGCTCAGAGTGGAACAGCAAATCAGTAACCAAATAATCACATCGAGAACACGGGGACGCTGGGGTAGAGGACCAATACTCTGGCACCCTAATGGTGCCAGAGTGAAGTTTAAATAGCAGGGGAAGGAAGCTGGCATACCGTTGCTAGGCAAGGTGTGCATGCTTGCGCTGAGGACAGGGGGCCAGAAGGACATCCCATTGCTAGGACGGGAGAGACTGCCAGAAGGCGACTATCTTCGGCACCTATGTGGGGTGCGGAGTTGGCGCCTGACACTAGGTTTGAGAGGTCATCATAAGAAATCCTTTGCTCCTGTAAAGACTGAGTGATATTGTACTGCTAAGAGATGTATAAGAGCACATAACCTTGAAAAGATTGACCTGATCAAAGACTGTACCTTGCACCCGTTACTGAGGCTTTACCTTGTCCCGTGCCTTGGAGATACCCCTGTTGAGGGGTGCCTGAGGCCGGAGGATAGGTCTGTCTACTGTCTTAAGAAAAATTAGATGACACCTTCAGAAGAAATAGGTGAGTATATTGGTGGAATTATTGTAATAGTAATAATTGTACTAGTTTTAATATATAGTTTCATAAAAACATCAAGGGGAGTTGAGGGAATCAGAGACATGCTATGGGGAGTATAGATGTCAGAAAATAATCTTTGTTGACCAGACTGTAAATGTGTTGTTATAATTCAAAAGACATTGACAATACAAACTAGTATATTGATAGGTGTGATAGAAACTGACACTGATTGTTCGGTAACATATGGTAAACATAAGGAGGGAATTTTTAATCCAACGATATATACAGCAATAGTTGGAAGTCACGGTTGTACAGATGATCTAAAAACCCAAATAAAATTGAAATGGTGGCAAATATATCACTTTTTACCAGAAAACATTAGGATAGGACCACTTACATGTTCATCAATAAAATAAAATATCAGGAAAGTATGTACCCAAGTTGATGAAACAATCCATACAAACAGGATTTAATTGTAAAGGTGTATAAAATTAGAACAGTCACTTCTCATGCAGTTATGCGAATACTGGCCCCTAGTGTGCAGTAATGGGGGCCCAGGGCAGTAAAGGTATGATGGTACAGACATCACAAACTCCTGTGGATCGAGTTAAGGAAAGAGAAGGTAATGTGGCTGTTAGAGGAATCCATATCATCTTCAGGAAGGCAGGAATGCCAGATATAGGGTCATTGGATCCTAGAAGATGGGAGACTTTTCAGAAAGAACATAGTATATGACTTACTAGGAATAAGAAAGAACACCAAGTATCAGCATGGGTAAGGGCATGTAGACAAATAGAACAAGAACAAATAGTAAAAGAGAAGATGTTAGAAGACATCCAGGGACATACAACTGTAAACCCGTCTCCTACTCAGCCACCCCCAAGTGCACCATCAGACCCACATAATCACCCTTTAGAAGGGACGTCAGGACAATTGGCCCACAATAATTCATTTGTAACACCAGTAATATACCCAAGTCTTAGAAAATGGGGTGTGAGAGAGGATATAAAGTGTCCAGCTTGTGTATTCTGTGTCCCAGGGGCAGGGAGTACCTGTCCAAACTGTGATAATCAGGTATCAGTTGAAGGAGAACTATGACTCCCTCCTAGGAAACTCAAATAGAAAACCTCCCCTGTGGTCGCCCTCATCACACTGAACTAGGAATAAGGTTAATATATGCAATTATAGTCAGGTTGAATCCAAGGGTATCAAATGTAACTGTGGGAAGACTACAATGTATCCAGTGGAAGTAGGGCCACCCCCATATCCTCATAGTATTGTCTCCAGTTACCCAATTACTATACAGACACAAACCAAATCCATAATTTGGTCTATTAAACCACCCCGATGCACCTAGATTAAGAGAAACTCGAACACAGGAACAATATAGACCTTGGGCACCGGCAGATTTAACTGCATAGTAAGGAACGCCCCAGATTACAGGAAGAATCCCTTGACCTTACATAGATATATAGAAATACTGGTGAGAATGTGGGCCGCCACATGGGGAGGCTTAGAAAAAGTTTATAAAATGAAAGTTGGAATGGGTAGTGTAAATGACATACTTGCAATACGCATTGGGGATGGAATAGTGGAAGCCCCAATAGGAATAGAACAGAGATCAGAAGAATCTGGTAACCTTTTCCTAACCAGGTTAAGACGCTGGTGTGAGGAGCAACAGCATAGAACGCCAGCTGTCCCAGAAGGTAGACAGAGGAGGGACCAGTCAGTGAAAGATTATTATGATCAAGTCCATCAGGCACATCTGGATAGGATATTCCAGGAAGATAACCTTACCCATCAGTGGCTACTGTGTACCGCTTTCCTAAAGGAGTCCCTAAGGAGTGAGTTTAATAGCCAAGAGGCCAGAAGCGAATACAATGACAGTAGCTTCCCTGTTAGAAGTATTAAGGTCTATAGAGGATCAGAGAGATGAGAAAAAGAGTCAAGAAAAGTCCTCTCAGGTTACTGTCCATGTGGTCCAGGAGACTCCCTGACCAATGGTCTTTAAATCAGAAAAATAGAGTCACTGGGGAAGAGGCAAAAAGAAAGGGGTTATGTTTCTTTTGTAACCAACCTGGTCATATAAAAAGGGATCGTCAGAAATATAAAGTCTGGCAGCAAAAAAATACCCACCAAAACCCAAAAGTCTCAGCATTTATTACCTCTACACCCAACCCCCACCAATAGGAAATAGGCTATCCAGTGTCAGGCCCCCAGCAACCCACTATTAATACCCCAGGGCACACAGGAAAAATTCAGTTGGAATTACCCAAGGGGAAATTATTGAATGCATAGTGGACACTGTAGCAAATATGGTCCTCATTAAGATTAGACAATATCCCATCTCAACAACATGAGGCAGCTATAACCAAACTGATAGTGGCATATCAACAGGCTAAAGTTTACAGGGAATGCAGGTCTTCCTGGAACAAGCCCCTTTTCCCAGTGAAAAAGAAGTTAGAACCTGCAAAACTACAGGAATATAGATTGGTTCACGATCTTCTAGAAATTAACAAAAAGGATGGTGATTGATGCTCCTATTGTACCCAACCCACATACCATCCTCAAATCGGATCCCTGCAGAAGTATTTTTACTGTTATAGATCTAGCAAATGCATTCTTCTCTGTCCCTCTTACAGAGGACAGCCAGCTTTGCTTAGCATTTACACATCAGAGAAGACAATACTGTTGGACTAGATTTCCACAGGTGGGAGCCACCTCGCCCTCAGCATTTTCAGAAGCAATGAACCTCATATTACAGGCAAGGAGACCACAATATCCAATCACACAACTGCTCCAATATGTAGATGACTTACTACAGTGTTGCCAAACAATTGAGAGGTGTCAGGAAGAGACTATATCATTAACTTCTTAAAGCAGCAACATTTCAAGGTATCACCCACAAAAATACAAGCAGCACAGAGTAAGGTAATATTTTTAGGACACTGCATCTCAAAAAAGGTACCAGACAGCTCACACAGGACAGGATAACTGCAATCCAGCATGTAAAGCCACCACAGAATACCAAGGAATTAAAGGCATTCCTAGGTTTGGTAGGGTACTGCAGGGAATGGATTGCCGGAGCATCCCTCCTATGCAACCCCTCTATGATGCTTTTAGTGAGGTAAAAGGGTCCAGGATATATCTAACTGAATCACATCTAACAACGTTTGAAACATTAAAACAAGCCATTGTGCAGGCACCAGAATTAAGAATACCACAATATGATAAGCCATTTACCTTGTTCTGCAATGAATCTAAGGGACATGCATAAGGAGTCCTTCCACAGGCAAATTAACCGTAATGAGTAGTAAGCCAACGGTCTCTGTTTGACAGTATCATAAGAGGAGCCCCATCCTGCATAAGGGCAGTGGCAGCGACAGCCTTGCTAAAAGATAAAGTGGCAGACATAGTACTATACCACCCCTTAACTATACAGGTCCCACATGCAGTTACAGAAATATATAAATATGGAACAGCAGGGACTTTGTGGGGTCAGCAGGAAAACCCATCAAGCATGCAGAACAAATAAGTGCTCTGTTTAGAGCTTTGCATCAACCCAGAAAGGTAGCCATATAGAAAGTCCAGGCACACACTAAAGAAAAGACTAGGGGAAATGCCAAGGCAGATGTTGCTGCTAAACAGGCAGCCTTTATGCTCAGGGTGCAGTTCTGTCATGTGATGCAGGGTGAAAACCCTGTAGAGCCTTTAACCCTTGAAATACTGCAGAAGTTCAAGGAACAAGACTCCTCAATAGACAAAAAAAGCCTGGGAAAAGGAAGGTGCCACATATCAGGGAGGGCTCTGGAGAACAGATAAGTATTGTCTACCCAGCAGCCTATACCCTATGACGACTCAATCGGCACACGGGCTGGTCCACAATTCTAAAGAAGCTATGACCAATATTGTCTTAGGACATTGGATAGCACCAGGATTCAATGCAGCTGCTATGGCATATGCAGCGGCCTGTGTCATATGCGGAAAATACAATCCAGTTCAGGTAGTGAAAACACAGCAGAAAAGCAATGTACCCATTTCAGATTGCAGATTGACTATATACAGCTACCTAGGGTAGGAACATATGAGTATGTCCTTGTGTGTACAGATCTATTCTCAAATTGGCCAGAGGCCTGGGCATTGGCTAAGGCATCAGCTAAAAACACTGCCAAGAAATGGATAAGTGAAGTAATTTGCAGGTATGGAATACCTGCAACAATAGAATCAGATTGAGGATCACACTTTACAGGGGAAGTAATGCAAAATATAATGAAGAACATGGGGATGCAGCAAGCCTTTATACCCCTATATGTCTCAGGCAAGTGGAAATGTGGAAAGATTGAATTGCACATTAAAGTTAAAACTTCAGAAAATTATTGCAGATGCAGAAAAAACCTGGGTATATTGTCTACCTTTAGCTCTATATTTAGTTAGAACAAAAGCAGGAAAGAAGCATAAGTTATCTCCTTATGAAATATTGTTTGGGGGGGCCCCCAAGACAGGGTGTTATTTTCCTCAGCAAATGCAACATAATCATGCAGATCTGACTGATTATTTAATAGCTTACAAAGATAATGACTAATGTGAACTCTCAAGTTTTCTCCTCTATTCCAGATCCAAACAACAATACAGGAACCCATGCCTTTCAAGCAGGAGATTGGGTCTACCTAAAAAGGCACATGAGGAAAACTTTGGAACCCAGATTTGACGGTCCATACTAAGTGATCTTGACCACTCCAACTTCTGTTAAGTTAGGAGGAAGAGACACCAGGGTCCACACATCTCACTGCAAAAAACTGACAGTGAAAATTGAAGCACCATGAATCCGTTTCTTGTGATTATGTGCATAGCACTAGTAACAGTACAGATAATGTATATACAGATGTATACGCCAAAAAATAAAGTCCAGAAGGCAGACTTAACCAAATGTGCAGGGATGATATGGAATAAAACAAGTAATCAAAAAGAATGTGTGAAGGTAAACGTAGGGACAGGAAGAAGCAGAAGAAAGATTCCATATCCCTGGTGTAGGTTAAACTTTACATTTACTGGTGGCCATGGGTTTGTAGAAACGGCAGGGAAGGATGAACCCCATTATTTTTGGGCACCTGGGGAAAATGATACTATGATCATGACTAATAGTACTCCCATCATATGCTGCACTGAACAGTTTATCAAATTAAAAGGTTATAACCAAGCTTGGATAGAAGCCCTCAAGTGTGTAAATGGCTCCAATAATAATACAGTACCAATAGGAAGGGAATAGGGGATTTGATGTGTACCAACAGTACTGAAATACCAGGGGAGTATGTACTCATGGAGAAACTATACATATTAGACCCCAAGCCAAGAGTCATTAATGATACTATAATCAAGGTGCCCTCTACTTGCAGAAATATAGGTACTAGGAACTCATCTTATTGCTCAAAGAAACATTGAGCAATAAGATGAGTGCAGCGGGAGAAGATATAAATAAGGTAATCACCATGCAGGCACAGTGGATGCCTACAGTTTTCATGCCTTTGCAGAAACTAATATTATGGAACAAAGAATATATGCAGATATTTAATGCAACATTTTTCAATTCCTTAGGAATAGATGTAAATATTTCTCTGATGTTTAACTGGACTGAATGCTCTATTAAGACACTGTATCAGAAAATACAAAAGAATAACGCTCAAACTCAACTAATGACCAACAATGAACTGATATATAGAAATGTTTAATGTAGCTACATAGTTATGGATCCAAACCAATGGAATGGATGCGAAGTGTACAGAAAACTGGAGTACAGGAGGTTTTCAGACATATAGTATACCGAGGACCAAGCTAATGTGTAAATTCCTCATATTACCTGTGACACTTTATGCCCTGGTTGGTGGAACACAATTATGGACCCCACAGATAAATGGAGTATATAGATGATAAAAACAACACACTAATAATTTAGGATTGTGTTCAAATACACAGAAGTAGCACAACTAGTGTGCTTAGTAACCCATGATAAACAAACTACAGAAATCTATAACTTGACTAATCCATTCTCAGGATGCATCCAAAATGTTACTCATCTAAGTATAGGAAAGAATATATATCAGCAATTAATCCCAATTAAACTACCCTTCTATAACCTGATTATTAATCTTCAGGGGATAATCAATGCTATAAACACCCAGCGCCTGGCAGAGCATTTGGCACAGGTAAACTATTCAGCTAATCATGCACAAATGCAGACGATAATAGAAGCCCAGGAGTTAAAATATGTAGCTCATCAATTAAAAGATAACATGCAACACCATTGGTGGGATGTGTTCTCAGGTAAATCCCCCACTGCAACAGGTATTGGATGGAGCATTACCCTATAATACCGGAAATAATAGTGGTTTTGATCCTGTTGTGTGAAATTGTTATATTGTTAAGTGTCCTGTAAGTTTAGAAAAAGGGTTAATCGGGCCATGATCCCAGTACCAACATATTTTAATCAAGCTCAAAAACTATGTACGTCATGTAAACGCAATAACCCCTATGAAGCAAAAATGACATGTCTATACTGCAGTGAAATACTGCTAGGGAAAGAATAAATGATGCAAGGATACCTTCTCTGGTGAATGATTGATTCTTTATCCACATGGAGACTTTAGGTAAAAATCTGGGTAAAAAGTAGCTGGAGGAATAAAATGGTATCACTGTATCATGACATGAAAGGAAGGGTGAGGAAACACATGTATATTTGTTTAGTGGAATAAAAAGAGGGGATTGTGAGAGTATAAAACAATTAATAGTTATTAAAGGTACAAATATGTGTGAAATACCTTAAAAAGCTAAAACTACAGAAATGAGAACTATTCCCTTGACATAAGAGTGAAGAAAAAACCCCCAAATGTTTCCCATGGAACAAAGACAATACCAGGATGCAAGTCTAAAAACAACAGCCTGGAAGACATTACACAGTACTGGACAAAGGATATTGCCTTATATGTATTTATTGTTGCAAATAAATATTTGCTGAGCTAAAAAGATTTCCTTATATGTACTTACTGTTGCAAAGAAAGATTTGTCCTTTTATGTACTTGTTAACCAGTTAATGTTCGAGTTTAGGCATAAATAAAGGAGCAGTCCGAGAAGTCCCTCATAGCTGATTTTGAAACTACAACTACTTGGATTGTTTCATTTCCTCCTCTACAGTTAACTGAAATCAGATTATCAGAGATTGATAATAGGGGCACCAAGCCTCGGTACCCGGACAATACACACACACGTCTATGTGTAATCCTAGCAAATTATTTTTCGATAATAGACTAGATGTCTTAGAAGTAAACGAGTCATTTTCTGCTGTAGCTCCTTCATAGTTTCATAAATGCAATTTCATTATCAGGTGCAATTAAATGTATATTGCCCTGGGCTTAGTCTTTGTTCCTATCAGCTAGTTCATCCATGGCTGCCCGACTTAATCTAATCTTTTACTTTACACTCATACAGCTATTTTCTTTAAGGCCGTTCAGTCTTTAAATAGTTGCATTTTCCATACTTTCTGTATAATTGTAGTCTCCGATCTGCATACTATGGTGAAATACTATTTCTGCATATACATGTGTCTTGTTAAAAACCTTCACTAGACAGTAACACTAGTGCTTGTAGCACTAAAGACCTTATTGCAGGTTCTGTGGAACAATAATGGAGTGACATGATTTAATAAATACCAAGTCTAATATGTCCTTACTACAGACTTGTCATCTGCTGGCTGCAGTGAAAAAGGGGATGTATTTTCACATGCTTTAAGTACATGGTAGTTAATAAAAAGAGGTTGTTGTCATTTCTAAATTGTCTTTTTTGTAAGTCTTTAAATATATCTTTAGTAAAATAGAACTGTTAACCAACACGTTTTATTTGCATATATAAATTTCAAACTATTGGTCACCAATATCAAAGAAAAATAAAAGCTTCTGTTAGCCACAGAGAACAGGGATTTGTACAACTATCTAAAATG
Source organism: Mixophyes fleayi (assembly GCF_038048845.1). Taxonomy (NCBI): domain Eukaryota; kingdom Metazoa; phylum Chordata; class Amphibia; order Anura; family Limnodynastidae; genus Mixophyes; species Mixophyes fleayi. Next base: position 292,748,571 of record NC_134403.1, on the reverse strand, counting down.
TCATGAGCACCAATGCTAATCAATATACTATGGTGTTATTTATCAAAAAATGGTTAACGTAGATTTACAAAGGTCTTAAAAAGTACCTAAGCTCAGTGTTGGCTAACCTGTGACACTCCAGGTGTTGTGAAAGTACAAGTCCCAGCAAACCCTTCCAGCAATAAGCTGCTATATATTGGCAAAGTATGCTGGGACTTTTAGTTTTACACCTGGAGTGTCACAGGTTAGCCAACACTGACCTAGCTGGAAGTGTTCATTAGTGATGACGCAACTATTATTTTATTTAAAAAAAGCATTCATACGGGAGACTTCAATTAGCCGCCATGCCAGGGGATTTTTACTAGAAATCTCTGCTGATGTTGCCTTGCATCCCATAGAGGTGCAAGGAAAAAAAAAAAAAAAAAAAAGTGGAAGAATTTACCATACTAACTGTAAAAATGCGCAGCCGCAATGTTATGAGGAACATAGCGGCTAATTGAATTCCCCCCATAAAATTATTATAAATATCAAACTGATTATCTAAAAAAAAAAGCATACTAAAGCTAGCCAACACTAATGGCTGGGAGCACATTGTATTATGCAACCAGCAGCAGCAGGGCTGATTATTACTAGAGTAGCGAAATCACAATAGTGGGATCCACTTGCTATAGTGGACAAAAGGTATACTGGCTAACCAATTAAGTGGCATGGAAATTTTTTTCCAAACACCTTACAAACAAGCCCCTATATTGTAAAATGGTAGCTTATTCTAACATTTCTTACAGCTTGATGTAACAAACAGCATAACAAGCACGCACTGAGCTAGTCTGCCACTATTTGGACATGAATGCTCCTTATAAAACTTACCAGAAAATTGCTTTGTATGTTGAATTCTCATGTAAACATGTTCATTACAGAAGAAATTATAGGGTTTACCTGCTCCCCGCAAAGGTACATCTCAGCATGGGAAAAAAGAAGTACATTTGCCAACTACTCTGTTATGTAAATCAAATCATACATATTGATATTAAAGGTCCACAAAACTAGTACAGTTGTTACATCTGTATTAGTATATATACAATGTTTATATTTCATTTTGTGTATACTTTATTACCCAAGAATAATGGACTATGAAGTATACCAACCAGGTCAGACAAGTTTATCTGAAAGCAATTTTAGAACTATTTGCAATCTACAACAAACCTAATAGTCAGCAAATAATTAATCCATCATGTTGAACTGTCCAAATGCTGAGCATATTATGGCAGCCTGCGTCCCATCACTTTGCACGAGTGTACATTTTGACTGAAACCATTAGAACTGGTTTCAAGGTATTATAGATAGATAGATAGATGGTGTTACATGCAGTGGTCAAAGGGCTGGTATATGGTGGTATGCCATTCTGCCACTTCTACTTTATTCATTGTGAAACTGTCAAATTTCATTGACTTACATTTTCCATACCGCAACCTCTAAATTTCCACTTCGACAACTGGTTACTGGCCAAACTGTTAGAATTGCATTTACTCCTATAGTGAATCCAAGACCATGTTCCCACAACATCACCAAGTTTTCTGGCAAATACAGGAGATCAACTCTGGTTTATAATAGTACAGAATGCTCTAATACTCTGACATTTAATTGCCAGGGACCAGTTCAAATGTTTCAGGCCTGATAAGTTGCCATTCACAGTCAGTCTCCAAAAGAGGTAGCGGCGGGACCACACGTTGCATTTTAACAAAGTAACCAGGTAACCTGGATTTGTCCAGTCTTATTGTTAAAATCAATTCGTTATTAAGAACTCTCATGGTAAGTCATCTCTTTATAGTAGCTTTTTTAATGAAAGACAATGTAAAGAAAAAAACACAGAGATAACATTTTGCAAAGATCTTTCACCTGGCTTTAATTTTGATTAACCAATCTTACAAAGTAACAGTATCCGCTTACTTCTGATTAATGAGCCAATGTACAAAATTCTATATCGGATTATGTTTTTTTTTCACAGCAAAAGTCTAACCAAATGTACATACTTTTTCACAAAGACAGTGGTTGGCATTCATCAATGTATTAATCCCATCCGGTTCAAGACTTTAACTCTAAGAGAGTGTGGCAGTTGGAAAAGCAAACTTAACATTGTAGTTCTCAGTGAAATTGGTCAAAATTAGTATCACACACAAAATCTAATATTAGCAGTTATTTCTGTTTTAGCCCTTTGCCCGGAGTGGATTAGTGCAATGACAAATTATTCCCAACATTCATCAGATTGTATGTATATGATTATCAATTTTAAATGAAAATACAAGATGACTATTTAATTGTACGTTAAATAATTTACAGGTTTTTAACGTTTATGCAATGTGATGGTAACAGGCACTGGAGACAAACATCTTCTTGGCAAGATATTTAAACTGTTAAGATATTAAGCCTAAAAAGAAATTGACATTGTTCTTTTAAGTAAGAAACCAATTTAGCAACATCAAGTAATAATTAGGTTTCTCTAGCACCAGTAAAATTCTCCATCCAATTATTTCAATATGGATGAAAGGCTGTTATCGTAAACTGTTTAACCAATATGAAAAATAAAATTATTCTCCAGGTTCTTTATGTTAAAAGGCAATTCACAACAATTATGAGAATCTATGTAATTCCAGTAACCCAATAATGGATATCAGGATCAAAGATGTATGTGGTGTTGCAAGAAGTTATTTTTTTACAAAATATATATGTTTGAGCAGTAGGGTTTTGTTTTCTAATAATGTTCACAAAGCATTTAGACACACCAAGTGGTTCTGCAATTTTCATTTAAACAGAGTTCTCACAAAGTTGTCATTTTTAGAATACTTCTATTAAGCAGTAAGCTTGTAAGGACCAATACATACAGTACACTAATGGTTTAGGAAAAAAGAAATTAAAAGAAGGACTCAAATAAAAAAATAGCACAGGACAAAATAAATCTGATTTTATTTATACTTTCATGGTGATTTTCTTATAACTATTGTTAATCACTACCTTTACCCTACCCAACCATCCTTGAGCAGAAAGTTTCTTATGGAAGTTTACAGTGAACTTGCAAATATACAAGACTACATATGAAAAATTAAAATCTTCAGTAAAGGATCAACATTGTTGGAGATAACAAAGCTTGGATGAAGACATTATATTTTTGGTTTACAGGTAACACAAATAAATCTTCACAACAGACTGTTGCTCTCTGTCACCACCCACATGCCCAAATAGGAGGCACAGTCAAGATTCTGATCTAGAGTCAGTGCTATATATACAAAGGAGGATTTTGGTAATATGTAATTTTTTATTTTTTCTGTCATTGAAATTGAAAAGGTACTTTCTAAAAATAGGCAATTTTAAACTAAAAATGAAGCAAGGAAATGTGACAAAGTGCAAAATTAGTCTTTCGGAAATTTAGCTAGGAGACTCTGTAAATGTCTCCAATCAGTGATGCCTATGTTTATCTATGAAAGCAAAATTTTAGTTCACTTTTTTGCCTTGTCTCATCTGAATAAAAATGTATTGTAAATGGACAACTGGTGAATAACTTATTATGCAGACTGTAAATATACATTTTGTGCTTTGCTTCATATTTTAAGAATAAAATTGTGCAACTGGAAACAATGAGAAATTGGGTAGAAATTAAACCCATCATTAACTTCCCGAAAACCAGATTTAGTATGAAACCACTAAACAAACTACCTATACAATCATCCACTGTGCAACCAGAGTTAACAAATTTATTTCCGAGTCACAATAAATGAATGACCCAAAGCACATAATTGAACACATAAAAATAAGTATATTTTAAAAGTAAAATAATATATTGGTCAGGCTAAACTTTGATTCCATTCTGCTACAGAATTTACAGGGCTTTTATTTGTTTAGACTGTGTGGAATTATTCTTTTTGATATAGGTCCCCAAAACCTTCCATTACATATCTCTTAAAATGTTGTGCATATGCATAAGAAACAAAATAAAAACAGAAAAAAAAGCATTTTTTTCTTAACATAATTAAAACGTTAATACTCTGTTGACAACACAGATCTTAAATGGTAAAAAATAAAAATAAAAGTCAGTACCCTGCCCGGTTTACAACAAATTAAATTGAGACAAAATTACAAACACATTTCACTACATGGTTAATAATAAAAATCAGTTTCTTTTTATAAAGTTGTCCAAAATGCAAGGGATGTGCATAGGTATACAACTTAATTATAATAATTGTATTTAATTCCCTCAGGTACGATTTCCCATGAACGGAATGTATGTTTCTGTAAGTAAGTTACAGTTTTGTTCAACACAGATACATCAACAGTATAAACGCTTGCGACTGTCCACATGCATTAAGATCCACTTTCAAATCTCTATATTGTTTAAAGATTTCTTCAAAGAGACAGTATCAAATAAAACTATTACTTTATGCAGTAAACATTTTGAGGAAATCTTAAATGAAAAAGGCCATTAAATATGTGGTATCTCCTCTTTCAATAGATGAAGGCTATTTTGTGTAAATAAATTAAATAACGCCTTTGCTACTGTATGACTGACATAAGACTAAAAATAATGTAGTGTTCCACCCCTGCTAGAGTAATCAAATTTCCCATTATTAAAATAGATTATAGAAAGCAGCATATCATTTGTGCAGTTTTCAGAGGCCTTTGAAACAAAACATGGTTTCCAAAAATATAACATTCAAAAGGTTTGAATAATTCATATATTTTAAAAAGGTAATTTTTAATACAATCTAAAAGAAATAAAACGTTTAAAAACCAGATACTGTCTCTTTAAATTAGCATTGGAAATTTGCTTAATTTTCCTTTCCACTTATTAGGACATGACAATTATAAATTTAGGTCACATTACATTTAGGTAGTCTCTAGGGGCCAAGACTGGTTGACGTAATGCCAACAAAGAGGTTTCTCCAAGTACTGCACGAGGTGATTTTGAAGTAATAAAATGCCGACAGTTCTTTTGAAAATGGTCTAATAGACCCAGGACACTGGAACCCACTGTGCTGCTGTACACACAAGCTCAATGGCTTCCTCCAGATGTCTAATAGTTTCATCAATTTCATTGTTGATAATTGTTAGATCGAAGTAGTGTGCATATGTTCTCTGGAGGATTTCAGACTCCTTCTGCAGGCGTTGAAGAGATTCATCCTACACAGTCATTTTAAAAGGACAAGATGAAATTTAGACATATTAGCAAGAGAGCAGTGTGTAAAAATACATTCAACATCACATTGCACAAAGTATTATCTAATGATTCAGATATTTCTGGTAGTCCTAGTGAACCTGTATGCATTCACCTGTCATGTTATTGCGGTTCAGATTTTTAGCATTGCCTTTAAGTCTAAAGTTGGCTCACTTAGATATTTGAACACATTGTTAGCAATCTCCTTTAGATTGCCAACACAGACTTACTATAGACTCCACATATGAGTATTTATGCAAAACCATGTCAGGTGTATACATACACAAACGTATACATATATGGATCTACACAAATACAGGTGGTCTCCACACATAGGCATACTGTTAATATGGAAGCATTTAATAATTTGTTATTGCCTTTAAATAGCCACCAGAGACGGTGGAAAAACTAGTTTATTAAAGTTAAATACTATGAACAAATATACATGTATATATGTTTAAAGTACATTTCCAAACTGAAGATATTAGCAATAAGCACTGGGTAATTTTATTCAGTACACAGCAGACTTCCAGTGTTGCACTGCTGAGGTTGAACTGAATGTCTATTCATGGGCATAGGAGGAATAACCTTGAGAAATACAGTAATTACATACAATAGATAATCGCTAAAACTTGCCTTCAAAGGAAACCATCAGGAACGGCAAAATTAAATACGCCATGATCAGTGATAACAAGGACCATTATTCCCTATAAACCAATATATATGGCTAGACAGTCTGGGCCTCCTCCACAAGCATTGGGTCCCCCATAATACAGTGAAAACCAACCCTATGCTTATTAGTGCATAGCTGGTGCCTCTATGAGGAGGGGGAGGAAGATGCAAAAACAGCATTCCCAGAAGCCTTAGAAAGCTTACCGATATACATACATACACACACACCAGTGTTCTTCCCAGTACCTATTTCCCGGGTGTTTCACCCGGCTATTTTTACTTGCCACCCAGTTCTTGGATTCCTATCAGAGTACTATTATAGTAGAATATAACATTATTTCTCCTATTAGAACAGGCACTATGTGAGCAATGCAACCAGCAGTGTGTGTTAGACCACTGACCTCCAGTGTGACCACTCCTGGTAGGTGTGGGTAATAACCTCCAAAAGTTTTCAATATTATTGCAAAGTATTACAACTGTCCCCACCCGGCTACTTCTTAATGCCACCTGGCTGGCAAAATTTTCTGGGAGAAAACTATACACAATATTATATGTTAGGACAATCCACCTACAGCCAAAATGTTACCTTGTAGGAAGTCTCGCTAAGTAAAGCTAAGTGATTCTTCAGAATTTATGGCTGTGCTGCCACATCTTTCTTTTTCTGACCTGCTGTGTCTGGTATAATCAGGCCACTAACGTGTCCAAATTTAGCACTGATCCTGTTACTTGGCATGTGTGCCCAAATTATACTTCTTAGTTGGCTGATGATGACCCAATGTGCATGGGGTTATCAATATAGAAAGCTTTATGTCCAGCCCAATCAAATCTGATCAAATTTGGATTCAACAGTATGGTGATTTTGGGCCACACTACATGCTGCAAAGTATCTTGGAAAAAAAATTGGTAACCTAACCATAAGTAGTCGTACCACAAAAAGTGTTTAAACGAGTAAACACCAAACAAGCATGAATGTATCCTTATATTTATCTTTATCGAAGGAAAAGTGGCAAAACACCAATCTGAGTTGGACAGATATGCTTAGCAGTCTACACTTGCCTGAGGCCAGGGTATGTTAAATTGCTGTTATCGGAGGTCACATGGTACAATCCTGCCAGGATCAGAGCTCATCCAAAAACATAATTCCCCAAGCTAGACAAGATTCGGCTGTTCCAGATTTGGACCAAAGAGTTAGATCTATTCCAGCATCACTGGAGCCTTTTTGCGCACTTGGAAGACTAGGTCAATAGTATACATCATTCTAACCGAATTTATCAACATCTGTCATAATGATCTAAAAGATTTTGATTGGATTATTACCAGATAAAGGCCAATTAACTCATATGACTGCAGATACCAGAGAATGTGTGGCCAGCATAAGGGATTCTCAGGGCAACGTAAAGTGCAACTTACAGAGAGCAAATGTTTGGTAAACACAACAGTAAAATTATGTACAGAATAATGTACATAATTTGGAAAAAGAGGATTTTATACTCACATTAAATAAATTCCATCTGTGGGACCCTGCTTACCATGGGGTTGTATGAGGGAACGTGGAGTAGGCACTCAAAGAGTTAACTTTCCTGCCGACAGGCTATATCCCCTCTGCAACCCTGTGTGAACTTCAGTATGTAATACAAAAGCCTGAAGGAAGGGATCCCCAGCACAAAAAGAATAACCGCAGAAGAGCAGAAGGGAGGGAATACAGTGTCCCCCAGATGGACTCAGAGAAATAGATTTAACGCAAGAATAAAATTCTCTTCTCTTATGTACACTTGGGGGGACCAGGCCCCTAAGGGAGGGACCACTCTAACAGTCCGGTCCGCAACACTGTGTGGCCCACACTGGTGTCCAGGGAATTCAAACACATTAAATTGATAAAACCTAGTGAAGGTATGGACAGAAGACCAGGTGGCTGCCCAGCAGAGCTGATCTACTAAGACCCCGTTATATGCAGCCCAAGAAGCCCCCACTGGGCAGGTGTAATGGGCGGCAATACAACTAGGCGCAGGCCGATCAGAACTGACATAGGCCTGCTTATTTGTGGACGTAATCCACCTAGTGATGGACTGCTTAGAAGCCGGCCAACCACATTTATGAGCCTCAAATAGTACGACTAGAGAGTCAGTCCGAACGGCCGATGTCCGTTTAACATAGGTGTGGAGGGCATTAACCACATCCAAATAAGTCGAGGCAGCCACCTCCTGGAAGACTGGGACCACAATCTCCTGGTTCAGGTGAAACCACCTTTGGCTGAAAAGACAGAACTGTTCTCAACACAGCCCTGTCATTGTAGAAGATGAGATAGAGGGACTGGCAAAAAAGGGCCCCAAGCTCAGACACCTGCCTTGCAGACGAAATGGCCAGGAGAAATATCACCTTCTATGTAAGGAATTTAAACTCCGTTAAACCCATTGGTTCAAAGGGAGACCCCTCTGAAGCATGGTCATAACAAAGTTTACGTCCCAGGAAGTTATAGTCGTAACATAAGGGGGCTGTATATGCAGTAGCCCCTGAAGGAAGGTTCTTACTTCCGGAAAATCAGTTATTTTCAGTTGGAAAAAGATAGATAAGGCCGACACTTGTACCTTTAGGGACCCAAGTCGCAGACCTGCGTCCAGACCATCGTGGAAAAAGGCTAGGATACGGGAAAGATGAAAATTAGTTGAGTGGCAGAGTTCGCACCACTTAATGTAGGTATGCCACACTCTAATAAATGCGGGCTAAAGTCAGTTTCCTGGCTCGCAGCATGGTGTCTACCACTCTGAAGGAAAACACTCTGGACCGCCAGAGCTTGGCCTTAAAGACCATACGATCAAAACCCACAGAGGTAAGTGCTGGTAAAGAACTGGGCCCTGCCGTAACAGTTTGCCTCAACGGAGCAAAAACCAAACCTTCTTGGAACTGCTACCCTGCTTAGAATGTCTGTGGACCAGATGTGCAAGGGCCAATCGGGTACCCTCAGGCTCACCAGAAGGTGCTCTAGAAAGGCCAGCAACTTCAAGGGCTCAGTGAGGGACAGAAAGTCCCTCTGCCTGCTCAAGGGGTCCTACAGGAAGTAGCAAGACTACAGCCCCCCAAGGGAATAATCTGAAGAGTGTAAACTTTCATGCCCAG